>NW_025873525.1:0-10541 GCF_002878395.1 Capsicum annuum | reverse complement strand
TGACTCATTAAAAACCTTACAAGAAAAATCTAATGGGACAAAACTTCGTAAGAAAAAAGAGTACAACGCGTATCGGCTCTCCCTAATAAGAAAATATTTGAACCTTTGCATCCCAATCTTGTGCAACATCTTCTTGAAAGTTGTAATTGAAAAATATTTGGTGAATAAATCAAATACATTGTCACTTAAACGCACATATTGCACGTTAATATCACCATTCTTTTGTAACTCATGTATGTAGAAAAATTTTGGCAAAATATGCTTCGTTCTATCTTCTTTTATGAATCCCCATTAAGATGTGTTATGTATGTTGCATTATCTCTGTATAAAATTGTGGGTACATTGTCACATTTCAAAACACATTTTTTCTCGAATGAGATGTATCATGGACCTCAATCATACACATTCTCGGTTTGCTTCATGAATAATTATAATCTTAGCACGATTCGATGAAGCGGCTACGATAGACTGCTTTGTATATCTTCAAAATATGACAGTATCCCCATATATGAACACATAACCTATTTGAGATCGAGATTTATGCGGGTTAATTAAATACTCAGCATCAGCATAAGATCATGTGTTTGATCCCATTTCAATTTCTCCTAGTAGAAGGGAAACTATACCTTGCTAACAAATTAATCGAAAAGGCTATATCAGGCCTTGTAATATTTGCAAGATGTATTTTGTCAAGTGACAATATTCAATATTTCATGTATGACATCTACAGGTGTGTGGGAATGCAAAACAAATAAGTTTTCACTTACCAAGATGCACCCTTTCATGTCACTTGATAAATGTTTCTACGTCGGCATGCTTAAATTAACGTAGAATTCAGATCCTCGTAGTCTTTTACAACAATGCGTCAATATTATATCAAAGATATCATTAATGATATATCATTTCGTATAGGTTCACAATGCGACATAATATTTTGAGATCTCATTACTTCATTATTTTCAGGTACCTAAACCTCTCATAAGGTTTCATGAAGTGTTATGCCGTAGGCTCTTCGAGAGCACACTGCCTTCTTATTATGATCATTTGCTCCTTATCATTTTGAAGGATTGTTTCATTTTGAACCGATTAGTCTACCATGTTTCATGCATGCATAGACTTTGTCCTTTATGGACAGAAAATAGAAGCACCTGCAGCTTAATATGAGATGCTTTCGACATTTGACTTGAATTATCTTTTGAATGAGGATCTGATGATAATTCCTAACAAATTTCATAGTTGCTTATAATCTCCCCCTTTATGTTAGGAAAACTAACATGCATCCTTCATCTTCTTTGAGGAATTCATCTTTGTGCATCATGGTATAGTTATTAATCGTATACCGCACATCAAAACTATTAGATTGACAACTTATGGTTCTTGACTCAAAACCAACTTTGAAGGAAGTTAATCATGATTTATTGGTTTGATGCATACAAGTGCTATTATATATAATATTTCATATTTCAAATCAACACACGAAGTTTTGTTCTCCTTAGTAATGGTTTAATTATTTATCGAAGGCATCCAATGCCAAACCATTATTATCAAGATGAAATTATACAATCTGAAAATTATGTTTTTATCTCAATTTTATTGAGCAAACAACTTTATGAATGTCAAACTGCAGGTTAACAACAAATGAACATGTGATCGTCTTATTGATGCATCTTTTTCAACACATCACATGACAGGTGAACGGACCTTTATTCACCTTTTATACTTTTTAGATCTTAAGGGATCCAATCCCAATATTAGTTGGTCCAACCAACTTATTATGAGAACAAACGACATAAACAATTCTTGAAGAATCTTCTAGTTCTTCAATACATGTCTAATACTCAATTTGCACATCTTCGAGATGTCACAATCGTTCATATCGACTTATGAACTCGTTTTTAGTAATAAACACAAGTTTACCATGACATGTATTTTTTTCTTCAGGTTTACTATTACATGAATAAATTTCAGATTTACTACTTTCGAAATAGACTTATTCGGAGGTGAGTTGCGATACCATCACAATCAAGCCTATCAAATTCTGATAGCTTGTAACCTCTTTTATGACATTGCTATTTCAGGAGTAAATCGAGGAATATATCATATATTGTTACTACATTCACTTCATGAATTTGAGCATATTCAGTGAACACATTTCATAACTTTTCATCAAAAACACATTATTTTTTTCTTAACCATCATAATATCATCAATATGGTGCATTGAGATTCAAACTCAACGTCTTACCCATATAAAGACGCCTTAGGCATAAATCAGTGGGACTTGAGCCCAACATATTATCATCCTTTTTGATAATATTGTTCTTGAGGAATAAATTTAAAACATAAGTGGTTCCAAACTTATTATTTTTTCCTCAAGTCCAACAATAATTATATTAGCAAAAGACAAATAACATGAGAAATTACTAACCTTGACATAAGTGAGTGTAACAAGAGTCAACAGAAAAAGAAAACTTACCTATTTGTTATAACTAATATCCAAATAAATCACAAAGTGAAAGAGATGATGATAACTTTGTTAGTTTTCTACACGTTAATCCCTTATCTTAAAGTGGCAGTAGCATAACAATTAAAAATTCGTGATACCTTTTGCAATATTGCTATCTTTATTAACTTTTACACGAAAATAAATTTTAAGTGATTATAAAAACAAAAACGATATCGAACATCTCTTGCTTTTTTTTTTTTTCACAGTTTAATTGATAATACTACTTGAGATGGGCATATCAAACTATCCTTTAAGATAACACAATATATATCATTGTTAAAGTAATACAGTATATACCATTGTTTAATGAATTTTTTACCGTATCAAATTAAAGAATCAAGCTTAACGTCGAATTGATTGAAATAGATATCTTAATTTGGTAGAGACTCGTGCTGATAACGTGTTATGAAATATAAATAGAGAACAACGAGAATAAATAGAGAGAAGGGGGAGACTTCTTTATTTCTCTTGATGGATGAGAGATCATAGTATTGAGAATATAATGAATAAAATCCCTCTATTTATGAAAATACTCCTAGTTTTCTGATAGATATCAATTAGATCTTATTAGATCTCGATAGACATTCATTATAATGTAAATAATTTATAACAATATTGTTGATTTTTCAATTTTAGCATTATTGTGTACCATATAACTTTATATTTCATTTTATCTTCATGAATTTTAAGAGAGCGTCAAATTTTTCAATGTTAGCACTTTGGTGTATATAACTTCAAAGGCAACAAATGTTTTGTCAATTGTCTTTGAACGATGAGCGGAAAAAGGGTCATGGCCATTTTGCATAGCTCTTTGAGCATATTTAATCTTTTTGGGGTTATTTAATTTGGATAAACATTGACAAACCATGTTAACTCGCTTATGTTAGTGGGTGTTTGGATTAGCTTATAAGTTGGTTAAAATAACTTATAAGTTATTTTTTGTTTAAAATTGTGTTTGACAATATTTATAATAACTTAAAAAAAAGTTGATTTTGACTTGTTATAAGCCAAAAACAAGAAGTAGCAAATAGGAGCTTTTTTGGGGAAATTATAATCTATTTTGACCATTTAAATTACCTTTTTGTCTCTTGTAATTATTACTTATTCCAATTTTATCCTTATAGCCCTAATTCTACTTCACCAGTCATTTGCACTTTTGCTTCAAATTCATGGTAATTTTCAATTTTTGACCCTTAAAACAGTAACTTTTTCTTCCGTTATAAATTTATATTTTTACTTTCATAAATTGTACACAACTCATACATACCGCTAAATGTAAATTTGATTTTTAAGGTTAAAAATTAAAGATCGGCTCATTTGAAGAACAAAACGTGCCATCAAATGTAAACATTAAAGAGAAATTAAAGTGGAGCGCGCTTTTGTACGTCAAAGATGATACGAATATGAATATGATGAATGTATACATACGATGATTACCCAAATCAAGAATTGAAAAGAAATAATATAATAATTAATTACCTTTCACCATCTATTATACCGAGTAAATAATTTTACAAAACAAATTGAGAGAAAATGACAGATGCAGTAGAGGATTAACTAGGTAAAAAAACAAACTTCAAGAACAGGAAATAAGATAAAAATCCCAGCATTATGTCACAATGCGAATATAAGCCTTCCTCCTTCATGTCTTGTCTGAAATTCCACTTATCTCATATGAATTAACTCTAGTCATATTAGTACGTCTTTTGTATGAAACTATTTATTTGTTAGTATAATTATAATAATTAGTAACATATATATTTTGCTTAATGATAAGCTCGACATATATATTAATATTATCCTCGAAGGTTAAAAGCAACAAGTCCAGTTTAATAAGAAAATGAAAGTGTCGTAAACTGCATCTTATGATACGAAATCTTAACGTAACCATGAAGAAACAAATAATCTTTTAATATATAACTATTTTTTTCAAACACAAACATTCAACACTTAAACTCTTAAAAAAAATATTTTTTAGCACACAAATTTATAGTCATTCATGAAAATATATATATATATATATATATATATATATATATATTAATTTTAATTTGAATCATTTTAGCAATAAAAATTAATAATAATCAACTTTATATATTATTAACAACTATAAGGATATTTCAGTCATTTTGACAAAAAAAAAGTGCTTAAAAATATTATTTATCAAACATATCAATAACTTCTTTTCAGTTTCAGCACTTTTATTCAAATACTTAATTGCTTATTTTTAAAATAAGTTCAACACTTTTTAAAGCACTTTAAAAGAATTTTTTTCGACCGTTTTTTTTCAATTTATCCAAACGGACTCTTAGTCAATAAATAAAAGCTACTATTATGACTAATAGACAAATATCATTGACTACAATTATTAGGGGATGACATACTTTCAGACAATTAAGTTTCGATTTGTTCATGTGTATTTTTAGTACTAATTTTTTTTAAAAAAAATACTTTATTTAAAGAAAATAGTGTTTGGTCATAAAAAATTCAAATATAATTTCAGATTGTATTATCTGTTTTCACCTTTTTCAACTCATTTTTCTTGTAAACATTTGAAACAACTTTAATTTATATTTATGATTAAACATAACTCCAATTTTAACTTTAGTTTTTTTTTAATGGTCAAACTCCTGCTAAGAAGCAAATTTCACCTTTTTTTTTTTATTAAACTTAAATCATATACTCTCTCGATTTCATTTTATGTGTCGTTGTTTTCTTTTTAGTCTGTTCCAAAAAGAATGCATATTTTTTTTTATAACTGTTTAATGACAACATTCCCATTTTTATCCTTACTGAGCATCACTTAATAAGAAAAAGACAACTAAGAAGTAAATTTTAAGAAAAATAATTTTATAAACTTTATAAAATTATTATTTATTTTTTAAATTCTGTATTTGATTAAATAACAACGAACGAAAGAAGTAGTATTATATATTGGACTATTGTGTTTGTAACGTGGATGGTGGGGTGTTGGTACATTTTCAACAGTGCAACAAAAGGGACTTAAGGATGGAATAAGGTTTGATTTTTGGGTGGGGGAAGATGTTGAAAGTATAGAGAGCTGCTTTGTCAAATCAAATGTGAAAAGATGGCACTATTATTCAAACTTCAAAGACAGAAAATCGAGATGGAAAAAAAAGTAGTACTAGTATTTGGTCAAAAGCTAATATATGTGGTACTATGACTCATTGGAAAATGTGACGTGAAAAAGTCTATAGTTTCCCAATCCTCTCCAATCCACACATGTAAAACAAGTCCACACTAAATTAATTTCTCACTTTAAATTACTTAATAATTTATAAAATCACAATAAAATTAATTTAATATCTCTCAATTTTCTTAAATTAATTTCTTACAAAGTATAAAAATTGTAAACTTTCAAAAAAAAAAAATCCTCAATTAAAAAGGAAGTAAAGGTTATATTAGTAAAATTAATTTTTATTTATAATTTTTTAAATGAGGTATAAAAGAAAAAGGGGACGAGTAATATTAGATGGAAGAAATAAAAGCTTCGGGGTAAATTTTCATTCCACCCCACGGCAATCTCAATCTGCATTTGACTTTCCAAATGTCAACAAAATCATCATAGTGTTATAACATAATAAAGAACAGAGTGAGAAAATAGATAGAGTGATTCTTATTTTTTCTATTGAGAGATTAGAGATCATACGATTATAAATACATTGAACAAAATCCCTTTATTTATAGGAAAAATTTATTCCTAGTCTGAGTAAAAGGCGAATGCTTCAAATCCTAATAGATATCAAAGTAAATCTTGATAGATCTTGATACACATTCACTATAATGTAAATACATTAATAACACTCCCCCTTGAATGTCTAATTGGTAGATAATGTGCCTTGTTAAAACCTTACCAGAAAAAACTCAGTAGGAAAAAAAATCTAGTGAAGAAAAAAGAGTACACATTTCTAATAATACGCATTTCGCTGCCTCATTAAAAAACTTACAGGGAAAACTCAGTGGGACAAAACCTCGTAAGGGAAAAAGAGTACAGCGTGTATTAACTCCCCTTAATGAGAACATCCTTGACCTTTGCATCTTGATCTTGTGCAGCATCTTCTTGAAAGTTGCAATTGAAGAAGATTTGGTGAATAAATCAGTCATATTTTCAGTTAAACGAATCTGTTGCACGTTAATATCATCATTCTTTTGTGACTCATGTATGTAGAAAAACTTTGGCAAAATGTGCTTCGTTCTATCTTCATTTATGAATCCTCCCTTAAGATGTGCTATGTATGTTGAATTATCTCTGTATAAAATTGTGGGTAGATTGTCATATTTCACACCATATTTTTCTCGAATAAGATGTATCATGGACCTTAACCATAAACATTCTCGGCTTGCTTCATTAATAGTTATTATCTCAGCATGATTCGATGAAGTGGTTATGATAGACTGCTTTGTATATCTCCAAGATATGACAGTACCACTATATATGAACACATAACCTATTTGAGACTGAGCTTTATGCGGGTCAGATAAGTACCCAACATCAGCATGACTAAAAAAATCGGGACTGCAATCTTTAGAATAAAACAAGCTCATGTGTTTTATCCCATTTTGATGTCTCATAGCAGGAGCAGAAATATACCTTGCTAACAAATTGACTGAAAATGCTACAGGCCTTGTAGTATTTGCAAGGTACATGAGTGCACTAATTGCACTAAGGTATGATACTTCATAACCAATCCAATTCGATATATTTCGAATTTCAACAAATTACTTCATAACCAATCCAATTCGATATATTTCGAATTTCAACAAATTACTTTATAACCAATCCAATTCGATATATTTCGAATTTCAACAAATTACTTCATAACCAATCCAATTCGATATATTTCGAATTTTAACAAATAATTTATTGCTTTGAAAACTCTCCAAGAGTTCCGATGATATTCAAGCAATAAGCTTATACAATATAAGGATTATAAATAAGTTTCTCATAAACTTTTATATGCTTCAAGCATTTTGAATCCTTAAAAGTTTTACACATAAGTTTTGTCAAGTGACAATATTCAACATTTCATGAGTGACATCTTCAAATATCTGGACTGCAAAACAAATAAGTTTAATACTTACCAAGATGCATCCTTTCATGTCACTTGATAAATGTTTCTACGTCAGCATGCTTATATTAATGTAGAATTAAGATCCTCGTAATCTTTTACAATATTGCGCCAATATTGTGTCAAATATATTGATGATATATCATTTAGTATCGGTTCACAATGCGACATGATATTTTGAGATCTCATCACTTCATTATTTTCAGGTACATGAACCTCTCATAAGGTTTCATGAAGTGTTATGTCGTAGGCTCTTCAAGAGCTCATTGCCTTCTTATTGTGATTATTTGCTCCTTATTTTTCAAGGACTATTTCATTTGGAACCGATCAGTCTACCATGCTTCACGCATGCATAGACTTTGTCCTTTAGGAACACAAAATAAGAGCACTTGCGCTTAATATGAGATGCTTTCAGCATTTGACTTGAATTATCTTTTGGATAAGGATATGGTGATAATTCCTAACATATTTCATAGCGCTTATAATCTCCCCCTCATGTTAGGAAAACTAACATACATTCTCTACTTCTTTGAGGAATCTATCTTTGTGCATTATGGTATATTTATTAATCGTATACCGCACATCAAAATTATTAGATGGAATAATTGGTTCCCGACCTGGAACCAATTGAGAGGGAGGAAATAACCATAATTTATTGGTCTAATGCATACAAATTCTATTGCAATATATCATATTTTAGACCAATACATGAAGTTTTGGTCTCATTAATAATGGTTTAGCTATTTATCGAAGGCATTCAATGCCAAACCATCATCATCAATATAACTTTCTTGATTGCGCAATCTGAAAATTATGTTTTTAACTCAATTTTATTGAGCAAACAACTTTATGAATGTCAAACTGCACGTTGACAATGAATGTACATGTGATCATCTTATTGATGGATCTTTTCAACATATCATATGATAGATGAACGAGCCCTTATTCACCTTTTATAATTTTCAAATTTAAAGGGATCCAATCCCAATATTAGTTGGTCCAACCAACTTATCATGAGAACAAACGACATAAACAATTCTTGAAGAATCTTTTAGTTCTTCAATTCATGCACATTTTCGAGATGTCACAATCGTTCATATCAATTTATGAACTTTTATTCTAGTAAACTCCAAGTTTACCATAACATGTATTTTTTCTTTAGTAAATTTCAGATTTACTACTTTAGAAGTAGATTTCGAAATAACTCTTCTCAGTTATTTGCCTCATTCGGAGGTGCGTTGTGACACCATCACAGTCAAGTGCACATTTGCATTAATAAGTTTCTCATTCCCTAGGAATGAAATATAATCACGTCTTAAGCGTATCAAATTGTGGTAGCTACTACAAAATCAAATTGAGGCATACATATGATGTAGAGAATTTTTTTTTCTAACATATCTTATGATCATACTATGCCTGTGAAAATATCATCACTTTTGATGATCATTATCATATTGTCCATCCACGCGTATATTCGTGCATTCAATCACTTGTCTTCTTTCAGATATATTATGCACTGTTACCACATACACCTCAAGAATGAAGTAAATTGTCATATTTCAGACTTATCATATATTGCTACCACATTCACTTCATGGAATGAAGCATATTCAATGGGTCGAATTTCATGACTTTTCATTAAACATCCATTTTAGCCATCATAATATCATCAATATGATGTATTGAGATTCAAACTCAACATCTTATTCATATAAAAGCGTCTTATGCATGAATCGATGGGACTTGAACCCAACATATTATCATCTTTTTTGATAATATTGTTTTTGAGGAATAAATTTAACATATTTCTAAGCCAATTATTTTTTCTCAAATCCAATAATAATTATATTAATAGTAGCAAAAGAAAGATAACATAAAGAATTACTAATCTTGAAATACTGTTTGTCAGAGTCTCGTACTGATAATGTGTTATTTTATAATAAAGAACAATGATAATGTGTTATTTTATAATAAAGAACAATAAGAAGAGTAGAGAGAATAGAGAGAGTGGTTCTTATTTCTTCTCTTAAGGGATGAGAGATCATAAGATTGTAAATACAATGAACAAAACTCCTTTATTTATAGGGGAAATTTACTCCTAGTCTGAATAAAAGACGGATGCTTCAAATCCTAATAAATATCAAAGTAGATCTTGATAGATGTTGATAGACATTCACTATAATGTAAATACATTTATAACACCTAGAATACTCTTAGACTTTGAAAAATCATGCGCTTTATTTTTCCAAACCATTACAATGTCGGTAGAAATGCACTAAAAATACCAGTCGATTACAGAATTAAGCTAATTCAAATTTCTTCTCTTAAAAATAATTATAAATTACACAAATACACAACTTATGTTTCTAATATTATAAAAAATTCAAACTCTCTAAACATATTATAAAAATTGCAACATATACATAGAATGCTATGTATATGTCAGCTATGTTATGTATATTAATAGGGAGAGAGAGTAAAGTAATTTTAAAAGTGAGAGAGAATGTAATTACTTCCGAAAGTGTTTGTATTTATGTTATTTATACTAAAAATAACTCAGGTATCATTCCGCACTCTCCATTCACCTCCCATTAATCTACCTTGATAATGAATTTTTGAATTTTGACATACAGATTAAGAAAAAAACTTTAAAGACATAACTTTAATACAATTTTCCATTTTACCCAAAAAAAAAAAGAAAAAGTTGATATTGTAATGCCTTTTCAAAAGTTAATTGATTGTCAAATCATAAGGGTAAATTTGAAAAAAAATTCAATGATTCACTTATTTTAAAACACCAATAAATACCTCAACAATTCATTTATTTCGAAACGGAGGGAGTATATAGAAACGGCGATTTATGAGTTTTTACCAAACAAAAAAGCCTTACGCAAGGTAGATTCATACTATTAATTAGTAACCAGCTGAACATTCTTGTCAAAGTTT
>NW_025873524.1:0-92434 GCF_002878395.1 Capsicum annuum | reverse complement strand
AACTGTATTTCATGAGCTTATATTAAGGAGAATATGGGAAATATGTTATCTATGCTTAAGTCATATGACAGACCTCTATAAGTTTAGCAGTCTTATTTTCTTTGTTATTAAGATATTGTTCTCTTCTCCTTTTGTTTGTGTTAAGAAATTAGGATCTTGAAGAGATACAAGTTAATAGAATAAATTATCACCAAAACTAAGGTAAGGCTACTATCAATGTTTTCCCCTTCTTATATACATGTTTTCATGAAGAATAATGTTTATAATGTTACCAAGAGCTCATGAACTAAACAATGTGGGACCGACTAAGGCTATTCTCAATAACGAGATGCCCCCAAACTAACAACCTTAAAGATAAAAGAAACTAAGATGAATTGTCTATTGATTGATGGTATCCCAGGGGAGAATTCCAAGCATGGGTTCGATTCAAATCTATATATTATGGGTGGTATCCCAAGGTGAATAGAAAGCCTAGCATATGTTGATCCCAGTTTGTGTATTTATGAGGATCGTATGGCAGAGGTTAAATGCCTAGCACGGGTCATCATATTTAACCACTAATCAATTGGTTATTGTATCAGATGCCTTGAAAAGTTATAAAGCGTAGAAGAGAAAAGTAAAGAAAACAATGTAATGTAGATGATCCCACAAGTGTAAGAAAAGGTGGTATTTTATCTTTACCTATACAGTTATACATTGATACCTAGTTTCATTTGAGGTCTTGCCTTACATATGGATACTTTATGCCTTACATACTTAGTACATTTATTCATACTGACATCCTTCTTGAGGGACACAATGTTTCATGCAATAAGTATAGGTACATCAGCTAGTAGACCTCCCTAGTAGGAGCACAGGACACTCAACTTTAGCTGGTGAGCTCCAAGTTGGTATCGTATTGTAGTTTTCTAAGGTTGGTCATCTGATAACCTAAACTAAGTTTTCTATCTTATAGAGGTTTTGTTTTGTTTCCTAATAGTTGTGGCCTCAACGGCCAAATCATGTTTATATGTTTTAGGAATACCTCTTTTTTAGTCTTTTATCATCACTGTAGCTAATGTATATTTGTCAAAGATTTATTAATTTCATAGATATTTGAACGTGAAAAGTAAGGTATAAGTTTGTTCTCTAGAGTAATTAGGGTGTCGGGTGCCTATTTATCTCAATGGGATTTAAGGTGTGACAAAAGTGGTATCCAAGTAGTTCATCCTAGGTAATCTACAAAGCTTCTATGTAGAGTCTTGCTTATGGTGTGTTCTACACCATATTTATAAGAAAAAGTCTATGGGATATGTAGGAGTTGTTTCATTTTCTTTATTTCTTAGATTGTGTAAAAGAGCCAATACTATAGGTGGAATTGTATTTTAACCTTTGAATATTTTTCTCAATATAGTGAAGATGTCAATTACAAGGAGTAGGGATACAAGTATGAAAGTAGATGTGGCCACTGGAGAAGGGACCAACAAGTCAACACCTCGACAACGTAATCAAAGTGAGGCTCAAGATTAGTTTATATCATAGACTTCTTCTACTCCTCCAGCATTAGAAAATCGAAGAAGGAAAGCAGTACCCCTAAAACCATTTATTAGTGCTATTAAGAAAGATTTAAGAAATGTGGTGCAATTATTGACTCACATAATAGATGTACAAGGTCAAGGACAAGTTATTAAACTACTAGTAGCACAAATAGGATAACTAGTCTATAGACAAAAGATTTCCTTAATTAGACATTAGTATATTTACCAGGGCAGATCCAAATGAACACCCATATGACTTTGCTGATTAAATTCAAATGGACTTAGATGTCATGCATGTATATGATAAAAAGACACTTGACATACTAACATATATAAAATAAAATTAGAGGTTATATTATGGTATGAAAATTGGAAATAATCTAGGGGTATAGATGTGTCACGACCAGAACCAAGGCCTGGCTGTGATAGGTATCTCAACCCCATCGTGGACTAGAGACCACCCCCTTTGACTAGTCAAATAGAACACTTTATACTAATGGTGGTTGAATTCTAAACATATAACAAGATAGAGAAAGATAAGCTCAAGAAGTCTAAGATACATCAACAACCAATACCCAAACCATAATAATCCATAAAGCATCTAAACCGAACAAAAAATTAATCCAAGTCGGGACATGCCCCCGATGATAGCCCAAAAAAGTCCAAAGAAAAGTGTACGACCAAAGAAAACAAAACCATGAAATAAAGCTCTTCTGGAGAATGGAAGCTCGCCACTTCAAGCTGACTGTTGATAATCCTAAAATCTTATCATTGTATAGGAAAAGTAGAAGTGTTTTTGTGTCCTGCATAACATAGGGATACAGTGTCCAAATATAGTTAGTGGGTTGAGCACTAGCATGTAACTCAGGGTAGGGATAAGATATTGCCATTATCAACAGTTGAAAATCAATCAAATCTAATGCACATAAGATGGTGCATATACGTATATATATATATATATATCACATGCTGGGATAGGGAACAAGGCTTAACATGAAGTAAAACATTAACCTAGATTGCATAGCTTAACCATTATAAAAAGGCACCTATGGGCTATATGGGTTCAGCTCCCCGTGTTGAAAGGGCCCCAGTGAATGTAGACGCACTAACTAGAGAATAATCATATGTGCATATACCCCATAGGGGAATAAAACCACCCGGGCATATATTATATCAAAGATGACATGAAAAGCACGTCGCAAGATTGGGGACACAAACCCCAGGACATTTAGGCCCCTCACGCTGGCAAAAATGGTGTCCAGTATTGGTCCCTCAGAACCTCTACCATCACGGCTTCACTACACAACACTCTTTAAGCCTAATTAAAACATTTACATGCGAGCACATCCATTAAGCAAGGAGTTATTCGTGTAGGCATACCATAGGTATCATTATACCCATACGCTTGTAAGCTTATCATTTTTCCGAACTAAACCACTTAGCCAACGGGGGTCATATCTCCTCAACCTATGGGACTCCAACCCATTAAGCCATTTGGGACTCTAACCCAACAACCAACAGGACACTGGCCCATTTAGCCAAATGGGACTCTAACCCATCACCCAATAGGACTTCAAAATGTTTAAATAATTGGAACTCAAACTTCTCTAGTCAATTAGGACTCAAAACTCATTTATTAAATTGGGACTTA
The DNA here is from genome assembly GCF_002878395.1 of Capsicum annuum. Taxonomy (NCBI): domain Eukaryota; kingdom Viridiplantae; phylum Streptophyta; class Magnoliopsida; order Solanales; family Solanaceae; genus Capsicum; species Capsicum annuum. The sequence goes on along the minus strand of NW_025873524.1, from coordinate 89,266 downwards.
AAACTATTTAGTCAATTAAGACTTAAACCCATTTATGTTTCCATAGGTCTCCAATGCTATACAATAGTTCTAGAATGTTCAATGTGCTTAATTTCATGTTCAAAAACTATTTCACAAGATTAGGATGAGGCTATGACTAATTTAATTGTCAACACTCACAAAATTAGGGAAATTCTCAACCCCTTGGTTTATTCACCATGCCCATGCACACCACAAGTTCAGAACCATTGATAAAGCATAAAAAGTTACATATAAACCATGGGAACATAATTTAAGAAAACAACCATTCAACCCTCAACCCGTATTCCAAACCCAATAAACAAACCACTTAAATAATAATTTAAAACACATGCTTTAACAAAATAATAGTTGGGGAATACTAACATGCCTAAGATATCAAGATTTATGGAGATAAATAAACCCTTGGAAGCTCTAGATGCCAATTTCATAAAGCCCTAGCTTTTTCTTGCCTTAGGGATTTAAGAGAGTTTGAGAGAGTGTTTATGATTGACAAGTATTGCAAATAACTCCCCAAATGTGTTTTATGGTCATGAGTATTAAGTGGGTAATTATGAAATATCCAAATTGCCCTTCATTAAAAGCCAAAAAAATTATTGCCAGTGACGAAGGGTCACTATATGACTAGTAAGGACTCACTATGACTCCTCACCATGAGTGATAGTCTTGACAGTAGCTAAGGGACCCCTCTGTGGTGACCTTATGACTCAAATCATACGCCACATTAATAAACCCTATGACTCATAGGGTCCTAGTCATAATAAAGACAGAAGCATTTTGATAAGACACTGGCCACCCTACGATTGGTACATTGTGACTCATATAGAGCCATTATGACTCATTGAGTAGAGTCAAGATCAAGGTAGAAACTTAGGAAAACCTTACTGGTCAGGCTACGATTTGGGACTATACGACTCATATAGAGACCTTACGACTAGTATAGTGAGTCATAATATGGACAGTGAGATCAAGGCTCAGGGATTTTTTCCAAGACCCAAAAACAGAGGTGTTGTATTCTCCTCTCCTAGGATCATTTGTCCTTGAATGATAATACGAGGAATCCATTAGCATTATTTAACACAGAATGCAACCACACTTTTCTATTAACAAAGACAGAAAATAAAGATATTAAGGAATAGATATACCTTAAGCACGATTATCCGAAGCAGAAAATAGGAATAGATATTTTGACTTTATGTCTTCTTCAAATTCCCAAGTATCTTCCCTATGATTCTACCATAGGACCTTTACCAAGCCACATCCTTTGTCCTTAAATGACGGACTTGTTGATCCAAGATTTCTATTGGGTCTTTCTCATAAGACAAGGAGTCCAAAACTTGACACTCTCCAAAGGAACAACCAAGGAAGGATCACCCACGCACTTATTCAACATTGTAATATGGAAGACCGGATGAATAAAACCAAAACTAGTAGGCAACTCCAGCTCATCATAAATATTGACCACTCACCCCAAAATCAAGTAAGGGCCAACATAATGGAGATTGAGATTCCCCTTCCTTCTAAACCTTATCACTCCCTTCATGGGAGACATATTCAAGAATATCTAATCACAAACATCAAATTTCAACTCCCTTCACCTCATATCCACTTAGGACTGTTGGTGACTTTGGATGGTCTTAGGCCAGTCCCTAATTACCTTTACCTTCTCCATGGCCTGATGAACCAAATCAGGACCAAACATTCCAGCCTTACCAACTTCAAACCACCCAATAGGAGAACGACATCTCCTACCAAACAAAGCCTTGAATAGAGACATTTAAATATTAGAATGATAGTTGTTACTATACACAAACTCTGTGAGAGGAAAATGATCATCCCAACTACCACCAAAGTCAATTACACAAGCCATTAACATGTCCCCTCAGGTTTAAAAAGTCATCTCCTCTTATATATCCATCTGATGGTAGAATGCAGTGCTAAGATTAACCTTAGTCCCCAAATCTCACTGAAATAAATGCAAGAAGTAAGACGAGAACTACGCACCGAGATACAAAATGATAGAAACTGGTGTACCATGCAACTTAATGATCTCCTGAATAAAAAATCTAGCATAATCCTCTGCAGCATAATTAGTCCTTACATGTAGGAAATGAGCAGACTTGGTCATCCTATCCAGATGACCCAAATCAAATCAAACTGACTTTGAGACCATAGAAGACCAGTAGCAAAGTCCATGTTAATTACTTCCCCTTTGCACATAGGAAACTCAATTTCGTGAGACAAGTAACCCTTTTCCACTTCCACACAAGCAACTCAATTTCTTGAGACAAATCACTAGGCTTAAGTGCTCTACTTTCACCTATTGACAAACCATACATTTGGCCATAAAATTGGCCATATCTCTCTTCATATTATTTTTTTAATAGATCTATTTCAAATTATGGCACATCTTCGTTGAATCGGGATGAACTGTATATTGTGATTCAGAAGTCTCAGCTAAAATACTTTCTGATTGCCCATCAATATTGGGAACACACAATATCCCTTGGAACCTTAAGATACCATCACCACCAATATCAAATACCAAGACTTTCTACTAACATACATCCTTTTTAATCTACATCAAGATGGGACCTAAATCTTGTTTCTCTTTTATCTTAGCACCAAAAGATGATTTCACCACCTCTTGAACAATCATACCTATATCTTTGGAATCTACACGATGAACTCTAATATTAGTCAATCGGTGAATATCCTTCACTAAAAATTATTTCTCCTCATTGACATGAGATAGACTTCACATGGGCAACCTACTAAGAGCATTAGAAACCACATTAGATTTACCTGGATAATAATGGCGACTTGTATCATAATCCTTGCAAAACTCAACCATATTCTTTGCCTGAGATTAAACTTCTTCTAGGTAAACACATATTACAAGATCTTATGATCTAAGAAGATGTCAAAATGTACTCTATAGAAGTAGTGATGCCATCTCTTTAAGGAAAACACCATAGAAAACAACTCTAAATCATGAGTCAAATAATTCCTCTCATAAAATTTTAGCTGCCTAAAAGCAAATGCCACCACCTTGCCATGCCGCATCAAAACATAATCAAGTACAACACAGGGTGCATCACAATAGATAACAAAACTATCAGTACCCTCAGGTAGGGTCAAAACCAGAACAGAAGTCAACTTATCCTTCAACTTGTCCAAGCTACCCTCGCAAGCATCCGACCATAAAAACTTTACCTTTTTTTGAGTTAATTTAGTCAATGGAGCAGTAATACATGAGAAACTCTCCATAAACCTGCTATAATAACTGGCCAAACCCATGAAGCTCTGACTATCGATTAGAGCCATGGGTCTAGGCCACTTCTTAATCACCATAACTTTCTATAAAGGAACCATGGTTCTTTCACTAGAAATAACATGACCCAAAAAAGTAACAGCATTTATCCAGAACTCATACTTAGAAAGCTTAACATACAAATATTAATCCTTAAGGGTCTGTAACACTATGCAAATGTGATTGGCATAATCCTCCTTACTATTTGAACACACAAGGATATCATCAATAAACATAATGATGAACAAATTATGAAACTAATAAAATACTTGGTTCATAATATCTATAAATGTCCCTGGGGTATTAGTCACCCCAAAAGAGACCAAAAGCTCATAATGGCCATACCGGGTATGGAAAGTAGTCTTAGGGATATCCACCTCCCTAATTTTTAAATGATGATAACCCAATCAAAGATCAATCTTAGAAAAGTACTTAGCACCTTGAAGTTAGTCAAATAGGTCATCAATCCTAGGAAGAGGATCTTATTCTTCACTGTCACCTTATTCAATTGTTGATACTCTATTCACATCCAAAGGGAACCATCCTTATTACACACGAATAGCATAGGAGAACCCCATGAACATATACTAAGATGAATAAAACCTTATCAAAAAGACCTTTTAACTTCTACTTAAGCTCTTTCAACTCAGTCGGAGCTATACTATAGGAAGGGATAGAGATAGGATGGGTATCTAATAGAAGATCAATCCCATAGTCTATTTCCTTGTCAAGAAGAACACCAGGAAGATCATCAAGAAATACCTTGGGAAATTTATTGACCATAGCGATAGATTGCAACAAAGGAATCTCAAAACCAAAATCTTTAACCTGAACTAGATAATATATACACCCTTTGGTAATTAATTTCAGGGATTTAATATATGAAATAAACCTTCCATTAGGAACTTAGGAACTACCTTTCCACTCTATCACAAGTTTATTTGGAAATTAGAAATTGACCTTTTGGGTCTTACAAACAAGAGAGGCATAGCACGAGTGAATCCAATCCATCCCCATGATCACATTAAAATACAATATGTCCAACTCTATCAAATCCACCAAAGTCTTTCTACTATCGATAGACACACAATCCCTATAGAATGTTCTAGTCACAACAGAATCCCCCACTAGGGTAGATACAAAAAAGGGATCAGATATACATACAAGACCGAAACCAAAATAAATAGCCACATAAGGGGGTACATAAATAAGAGTAGACCCCGGATCATATAAATAATACACATCATGAGAGAAAAGTTTTAGCATACTAGTGACAATATCAGGAGAAACCTTAAATTCCTGATGGGTAGCAAGAGCATACAGATAACTCCAGATATTTCCAACACTAGAAGTAGCACCCATTGGTGTCGGAGTTGAAGTAGTACCTTATTAGCCTAAATAGCAACCTTAGCTGAAGGACAATCATGTGGTAGGTGACCAAGATAACCAAACCTAAAATACCAATTCCTCTCTTCATCACAAACTCCATGATAGATCTGCCCATAAAATGATAAGAGAGATAAGATGGGGTCGACTGAGCTCTGCTGGCCTAAGATTAGGTACTTTGTTCCCTAAATCCATTATCTGTCTAGAAGCAACGATCACCTAACAACTTAGCATATGAAGTACTAGATGTAGAATAAGAACTAGAGTTTTCCCACTTCTTTTCGAACCACTATCTACTATCTCTACCACTATTCTACTGACCTCCACCTTGCTCAAAATACCTAAATTTCTTACTCAGCCTTTCTCTTATCTTAGCTTGATTCTTCTTTTCCTCTTTAACATATTGCATATATACTACAAGCCTAGAGATATCTATGTCATTATTCAGCAAGGCAGCCTTGTACTCCAACACTAACTCCTAAGACAAGCCTATGGAGAAATTTCTCATCCTCGCCCTCATAAATGACACCAACTCTAGAGCATAATAAGATAACTAATGTAACTTTAAGGAAAATTCTTTCACAATTATCCTACCTTATTAAAAATTCACCAACTCCTTAGTTTTTGCCTCTCTTAACTCCTGAGGAAAGAAACATTCAAGAAAGGAACTAGAGAAGTCATCCCATATAGTTGACTCAGCATCTTCAATCCTCAACTGATTTTGCTCCTCATACACTTGATAGGCCAAATTCTTCAGCTTATATGCAATAAACTTCACACTCTTAGATTCAAAAGCATGATTCACTCAAAATCCTTTTCCATCTAATTTATGAACATCCTTCTCATCCTTAGAACCAGTGAAAATGAAAGAACTTAACCTCATGAACTGGCTAACCCATATGGCCTCTGAAAAATAAATAATAAGATAACACGTTCAGACTGGCGCAACTAAGAGGCCACCAATATAGTAAGCAAATGAATCGACTAGCAAAATAAGCATTAGACAAATCACCTTAAGTCATTGAGGTAGGAACATCATCATCTCGAAGAGCCTAATGAAGACTTGAGGGAACCGGTGGAACTCCATGGGGAGAAATCCAAAGCAGTGATCATAGATTGAGTTTGTACCTCATAAGAAGTATGAGTTCCATCCACATTATCCAAAAGTAGGACAGAGGATTTTTTATGAGTATTAAATCTTTTGGAAGGCATAATCTGAAATGCGAACAAATAGGAATAAAGAAGATTTCTACATTCTATACTCCTAAGCCTAAAAGTAGAACACAAGGAAGGGAAAAACTCCTACATGCCAATAGCCACTCTCTTATAAATGTAGCTCGCTACATGTCCATAAAAGAGACTCTATTTGATATGGATTTATGGACACCTAATTATCTATGAACCTAGAATAAAATACCAACTTTTTCATGACCAAAACCAGAGCCTGGCCATGACGGGTATCTTAAGTATGCCATGGGACAAAGACCACCACTTTATCCTAGTCAAACAGAACACTAAACAATAATGTTGGCGAAATTCTAAATACATAACAAGATAGAGAAAGATAAGCAAGAAGTCTAAGATACATAAACAACTAATACCTAGTCCACAGTAATCTACAAAGCCTCTAAATCAAACCAAAACAAAAATCAATCTAAGTTGGGACATGCCCCCAAAGATAGCCAAACAAAGTCTAAAGAAAGTTCTATGACCAAAAGAAACAAAATCATAAAATGAAACTTGATGTGTGAGTAGAAGCTAACATATTTGAGGCTTTTAAATCTAAATAACTGTGAAGTCTTAAGCAAATTTTGTTATTTTTTATTATTTTTATTATTTTAATGCAGATGTAAGTCATCAAGGAGGAAACAAAAGAAAAGAAGAACAAAATCAGTTGAAATCTGGTGCATATAAGATAAAGTGTAGCTGACGACATCTTTGAAGCACCGTCAGACATATGAAAGGCTGTCATAATTGCCGTCAAGCTTAGACAGAAACTGAAGAATTGAAGTGAAGTGTATGAAATTTCTGAAGCATCATCACAACTTTGATAAGGCATCAAAATTACCATCAACTCGAAGCATAACATGATTATTTTCAATAAGGATGTGATCATATTTCTCACATCCTGTCACATATTTGACACGCCATTAAATTTTACCATCAGGAGAAGAAGAAGATGCTATTATACTAGAAGCTTTGATGATATTACGCAAAAACTGTTAGGTGTCTAACAAGCCATCAGAAATGGCGTCGTCTATTTTGAGAAAAAAGATAAAAAGCTAAAACTTGAGATTTGCTTCCATATATAGATCTTCCTATTTAAGGCATACTTTTTAGGTTTTATTACATGGAGGAACTTATAATAAAAGTTTTTTGATTCTCTTTAATGGGGCATCATCCACAATTAATTATCCATTGAGCAGAGAAAATATGATATTTTTTCTCTCTCTATCTCAAAAATAATATTTTTGGTGTTTTTGCCTTGTGATTCAAATACAAGTTCACTTTTGATTGCATTCATCATTGTAAGTTAATCCTTTCAAGTATGAATGCAAATTGCATGCTCGTTTCTTGTGTCATGAGTAGCTAAACTCCTGAAACCTGCATTATGGAATCTAGGGTTAGGTCATGATAAGGTGTTCAATTGATTATTCAAGGTTCAATAGGTGTTAAGATTTCTTGATAATTCCAACACTATAATTTATGTCTATTGGTTACAAACAATAAGTGTACCAACTTTAGTTTACTTGAGTAAGAAATCATAAACAATAGGAAGTGAGTTATCAACAAGGACTCGAAAAGGCTTCATTTAATAATCAACCTTGTAACAAGGTTGGTAAACCTGAGGTAAAATCTATGTAGTGATAAGCAATTTCCTTAGTCCAAGAGGATTCGGAAATTAGATACTTGAATAGTTTGAGAGATATTTGAGCATACCATCGATAAAGATAGCTTATCATCCTAACCATCGTGAGAATCTTGAGTAAATTTTAGCATCTATCATGTACCATAAGCTCTAGTGAACATAATCCTGGTTATTTTATTAAATCTTGGTTACAAACATCAAAATCAAAGTGACAAATAATTACGTGTTAAACTCAAACCCCCACTTTACTTTCTTTTTGTGTCAATTGTTTGAATTTAATTTGTATCTATAGTTTCAAATTGATTTAATCGCCACGCATATTGTTCCTTGAGGATTCGACCCCGACTTCAAAGTTGGGTAAATATATTGACAACGAACGCCTTACACTAAATTAAGGTGTAAGTTGAGAGTTATCAAAAATGGTGCCATTGTCGGGGAACAATTTGGTGTATTGAGTTTGTTTGGAATTTTAACCTTCTTGCTTGAATTCAAACTTGTAAATGTTTGTTTTTAGTTTTTTTTTATTTCTTGTGTTAGGTAGATTTTTTTAATTTTTGTTTATTTGTTACTATGGTATCTTGGAATGAATGTAAGTTTGCTGTTGGAAATCTTATTTGTATGATCCATGTCCATATTGTGATGGACCCCACTTTTGGAAAAATTATAGATATGCTCCACGGAGAGAGATATTTCACCATCTCCATCCTACCAAGACTATAATTGTTCTTTATGTGGTGGTCAAGATGAACATTAGAGTGATTGCCCAAATGATCTCTCCCTCTATTGCGCTAACCCAAGTTCTAGTTCTTATGAGTATGACAGGTCTTATGGTCACAAAAAAGAAGAACGAAGCACTGGAAAGAGTGACATTGAAGCTATGCTTCAACTAATGTTGGATTGTATAGACACAACAAATAATACCATATATGACATACGTCAATACATTAGGGCATTTAATGAGGGAACAAAAAGGATAGAAGAGATAGATATCGAGGTCAATCATCCAAAACACTTTTCTACATTATTTTAGATGATATCTTGTCTGTGGAATTATTTAAAATAATGGAAGTGTGTGAGGATGAAGAGAAAGAATCCTATGTTGATGATGAGCTTGATGTTGAGCAACCCTCAGTGATTTCCAACCAACCTAACCATTCATGAATGAAAAAGCTAAGGATAAGGAAATATTACTAGAGTCAAAAGAAGAAATCAAGCACAAACCTCGTGAAGACTTTAGTCTATTTCGGGGTTAAAATACTAATAGGGAAGTTATTCTGAAATTGAGGGTTAGTCCTCATTTGAATTATTTTTCAACATTATGCTTAGTGGATGTGATGAAAGTCAAATCACCTAAGCAAATGATGAATTTTGAAAATGAGGAAGAAGATTCTTACATTTTGGAGTTTGTCCTTCCAAAAGGGTTTACTACAACCCCAATATTAAAGGCTAAGGAGCTTAAAGATCGATGCCCATTTAGTGGCTGTTTAAGATACTCAGCGTTGCCAAATGAGCCCATACAAAAGTTTGATGTAAAATTGGCCAAGCAGTTCAAGTTTTTGAAGTGGTGTGATAGAACATTCCTCATCATGCACTCATATTTGTCCAACACACCCCGAAGATGTATTGATCAAAAGTTACGCCGACATTTTAAATCCTCCAAGTGGAGACATAAATAATTATCAACAAGGTATCTTGACAAAGTCTGAGTAGTCAAGATAATTGAGTCGCGCCACAATGTTAAACCAGGCGCTGCTTGGGAGGCAACCTAAGTTATTTTGTTGTTTGTGTTCTTCTTATGTGATTGACATCCGATCTTCGTATCCATGGTGCCACAGGTATGTTTATAACTCTCTTATTTTGGTTTGATGCATTGGAGACATTGTATGATTTTAAGTTAAGGGTGGGGATACTTGTGGGTGTTGATGTCCTCCGTGGGTTTTTGTTGCCATGCCTCTTTTCCCCGGAGTCTTGTTCCTAGTAGAGCTAGCATATTTAGGTGTATTGTGTTTTATTTTGTGATGGGTTATGGTTAATTAAGGAAAAAATAAGTATCTAGGGCATTTGATATATTTTTGTTGATTTCTCTTGGAATGACAAATACCTCTCCAGTTGTCTATCTGATAACTGTGTGATGTGCATCTATATGTAACTACTGTGAATCTTTTTATGGCATTAGTTCTAGGGACATGATAATTATTGCTAACAATTGCATGAACTGGATAGGTAGTAGCTTGTGATGTACCTTTATGCCCTGTGTGTTTGAGGTTTAGCTTAGTTCCCTTTGGATGTTGAACTAGAACTTGCCCGATTAGTCTCGCCTTGGTTGAAAGATAGGTGTTAGGAAAGGATCATAGGACGTTGTTGATATTAGTCCACTTTTAGCCTAAATTACCTACCCTGTGTGCACGATATCTCGCTTGATCCCTCTTTTGAAACTGAATAGATTAATTCTTTTTGTGACACCTGTCATTTTTCTATTTAACTTATAATGAACCTATTTTGGCCTTGGTCCTTCTTGGTTACTGTGCACCTTGACTTAGGCAAATAACCTAAGTTGAGGGTGGCTATCATAGGGGTGCATGATGTAAAATATGTATGAAGAGAGTTTGAATAAAAAGAAAAGATTTAAATGATGGATGTGGTAGAAAAAGAATAAGAAAAGAAAAAGACTATGAAAAGAAAGAACAAAGTGTTAAAAAAAAGAACCATACTCATCCAGAATATGTGTGATCAAGAATGAATGAAAATAGAAAAAGGCTAAGAGGTGGGACCCCAAAAGAGTAGTGCAGTATCAAGGAGGCTTAGTCACTTTAAATATCTAGAACACCATTCCATCCCTAAGCCTACATTACAAATCAAATAAAAAGACCTATAGTGATCCTAACTCAACTGTCTAAAAGACTTGGTAATAAAAATAAGGGCAAGCATATGGTATTTGACATACATTGATTGGAATTTCTTTTTGAGAGTGAGTGTCTCTTGACCGTCCCTGCATTGACATGCTTAATTTCATACATGATTTAAAAGGGTATTCTTTGTTGTAAGGGCACACAGGTTCTATCACTAGCTACCTACTTGTTTGGGTAGTGTAACTTGTATATATGCATGGTTGTTGTTTCTAACTTGATGCCAAATCTTGATTCCTTTATGTCACATTATGGATCTTCATTTATAAACATAGTTGGGTTTATAAGTAATTGAACTTGGAGAGTACCATGTGTTTTGAGCTAAAATTGAAAATCAACTGCCATGGGTATCTTATGTATTTCTTGGTTAAGCATCGTAGTGTTGTGTTTTGGTTGCTTGAGGACAAGCAATTATTTTAAGTTGAGGGTGTTGATGTGTGAGTAGATGCTAACACATTTGAGGCTTTTAACTCTAAATAATTGTGAAGTCTTAAGAAACTTTTGTTATTTTTGATTGTTTTTATTGTTTTAATGCAGATGTAAGTGATCGAGTAGGAAACTAAAGAAAAGAAGAACAAAATCAGATGAAATCTGGTGCAAATAAGATGAAGTGTAGCTGATGACATCTTTGAAGCACCGTCAGACATGTGAAACGCTATCATAATTATCGTCAAGCTTAGACAAAAGCTGAAGAATTGAAGTGAAGTGTGACGACATTTCTGAAGCACCGTCACAACTTTGACAAGGCATCAAAATTACCGTCAATTTGAACAGAACATAATGATTTCCAATGAGGATGTAACGACATTTCTCACATGCCGTCACATATTTGACATGCCATCAAATTTTACCATCAGGAGAAGAAGATGCTATTATACTGGAAGCTTTGACAATATTTCGCAAAAGCCGTCAGGTGTCTAACAAGCCGTCAGAAATGGCGTCATCTGTTCTAAGAAAAAAGATAAAAAGCTAAAACTTGAGATTTGCTTCCATATATAGCTCTTTCTATTGAAGGCATAGTGTTTAGGTTTTATTACGTGGAGGAACTTATAAAAGGGGTTTTTTTTATTCTCTTTAGTAGGGCATCATCCACAATTAATTATCCATTGAGCAGAGAACATACGATATTTTTTCTCTCTCTATCTCAAGAACAATATTTTTGGTGTTTTTGCCTTGTGATTCAAATACAAGTTCACTTTGGATTCCATTCATCATTGTAAGTTAATCTTTTCAAGTATGAATGCAAATTGCATGCTCGTTTATTATGTAATGAGTAGCTAAACTCCTGTAACCTGGATTATGGAATCTAGGGTTAGGTCATGATAAGGTGTTAAATTAATTATTCAAGGTTTAATAGGTGTTAAGATTTCTTGATAATTCTGAGACTATAATTTATGTCTGTTGGTTGCAAACAATAGGCGTACCTACTTTGGTTTCCTTGATAAAGAAAGCAAAAACAGTAGGAAGTGAGTTATCAACAGGGACTCGAAAAGGCTTCTTTTAATAATCAATGTTGTAACAAGGTTAGTTAACCTAAGGTAAATTTTGTGTTGTGATAACTGATTCGCTAAGTCTGGGAGGATTAGGAAATTAGTCGCTTGAATAGGTCGAGAGATATTTGAGCATACCATCGATAAAGATAGCTTGTCATCCTAACCACCGTGAGAATTTTGAGTAAATTTTAGCATCTATCGTGTACCGTAAGCCCTAGTGAACATAATCCTGGTTATTTTATTAAATCTTTGTTACAAACATTGAAATCAAAGTGACAAACAATTACGTGTTAAACTCAAACCCTCACTTTACTTTCTTTTTGTGCCAATTCTTTGAATTTAACTTGTAGCTATGGTTTCAAATTAATTTAATCGCAACGTACATTGTTCCCTGTGGATTCGACCCCAACTCCAAAGTTGGGTAAATATATTGATGCCGACCGTCTTGCACTAAATTAAGGTGTAAGTTGAGCGTTATCAAAGCTCTTATAGAAAATAGATACAGATCGTTGATACTCAAAAATCCTATCACTATGCAGGAAAAGTAGAAGTGTCTCTGTTCACTACATTGTGTGGGAATATAGAGTCCAAAAATAGTTAGCTAGTTAAGCACTAGTATGTAACTCAGGATACGGAAAAAATAATGCCATGATCAATAGTTCTAAAATTAGTCAAATCCAATGCATATAATAAGATGCATATACATATTTATATAACATGTTGGGATAGGGAACAAGGTTTAGCATAAATTAAAACATTAACCGATATAGTGTAGATTAACTATCATAAAAAGGCTCCCACTGGCTATATGGGTTCAGCGTCCTTAGCTGAAAAATCCCAGTACGTGTAGCCACACGAAGCAAAGAATAATCATATGTACATATGGACTATGATGGACACAAACCACTCAAGCATATATTATTTCAAGGGTGACATGAACACACAGTCACCAGTTAGAGGACTCAAACCCCAGGTCATTTAGACCCCCGCACCCGCAAATGCAGTTATTTGTGTAGGCATACCATAAGTATCATCATACTATTACGCTTTTAATCTTATCTTTTTGTCAACTTAAACCACTTAGCCAACAGGGACTCTAACTCCTGGGGCTCTCACCCATTTATCCATTTGGGACTCTAACCCAAAAACTTACAGGGCTCTGACCTATTTAGCCAAATGGAACTCTAACCCATCAGCCAATAGGACTTCAAAATATTTATCCAGTTAGGACTCAAACTCATTTAGTAAATTAGTACACAAACCTATTTTGTCAATTAGGACTTACACCTACTTAGTCAATTGGGACTTAAACCTATTTAGTCAATTGGGACTTAAACCCATTTATGTTTCAGTAGGCCTCCCATGCCAGGCAATAGTTCAAGAATAGTTAAATGTACATAATTTCATGTTCAAAAACAATTTCATAAGATTGGATGAGGTTATTACCAATTCAATTGTTAACACTCATAAAATTGGGGAAATTCACAAGACCCTAGTTTATTCACATGCCCATTATAACACCCCATATTTCCCTAGTATAATCTAAGTGCCAATACATGAGTATTCATTTATGAAATTTTTTAAACACTCAGTATTTTTCATTTTAGAGCCTTCCATTGAGTAGGAAATTCAGTTAGCTTTCCAACGATATAAAATTTGCCTAAATTCAATAACCGGGTAAGAAGTTATGACGATTTTAAGTTTCAGTTGTAAAGCACCACCATTTTAAACCTTAGCGCATCATGGAGACAGCATAAATAATGATTGTCAATTTCTAGTAAAGCTTCACAAAACCATCATGTCGCACCATTAGCCAAAATCCCAATTGTCCTTTTCTAATGTCCTATCGTGATAAAGATGTGTCACACCAAGGGTGAATTTTAGAATCAAAAGGGCACCTCGATTCCTCCACAGCGCACCATGCCCTCAGTTCCTAGTTGTCCCTTTTTCCAGTGGCTTGGCGCTATAGTGGCGCATCGCTTCAAGGCCAAAAATTGGGATGGTTAGTTTTCAGCTTCTAATTTTAAATTTGTTTAAGGGTGTTAGGACTTTTTCCATAGCCTTAATTGACCTAAAACATGAAATTTAAACCCTTGAACAACCTAAGTAGTCATCATTATTCAATTCCTCTTCAAAATTAAAGAACTCCTTTCAAGAACAAGAAATCCTAGCTCTCAAATTCAAGGCAATTTCTCAAGAACTCTCCATCAATCCTTCCAAATTCATCATCTCAGGTATGTTCGATGTTCATCCATGGATTTCTTTTATCCATGGAGTCCAAGTAACCTTTTAAAAGGTATAAAGTTGTGATCTTTTCAAGTTATAATGTTTTAACTTATTATTTCATCCATGAATCTCCATGAACTGTGATTCTATACCATGTTACCATGAAATTACTGTTATTATTTAATCTTCCATGTTTTAATATTATGATTTACTGAATTAAACCATGATTTAATGTTATTATGATGAATTCATGCTATTTCTAGAAGTTCCATGACATTACTATGATTGTTTTAAATCCTGAACTACAAGTGTTTGATAAAATGCTTACAAGAGTGATTTATTTATTAAGAGCATTCATGTTTTGGCCTTCAAGATTTATCATCCTTTCAATATTGTTGTTTTGAGTCCTGGGGGAATTGAATACCCTAAATCCATAGTTGTTTTCTTAGTCTAGTCTCAATACGTTATAGAACAGTATTTAGAATATACTATAAGCAACCTAGAATAGTTAAATACCAGTCAGTTAAACTCAAAATAGTATAGTATCTCAGTGTATTTCAGTTTGTAGTAGGATTTAGCACCGAGTGAGTGTAGAGATGGTGGTTTCCCCATTACAAAGGCAGATTCATTAGTAGCAGTCCCTATACTTCAAAACTACATATCCAACATAGGATAAGAGTAGTCACCTATCAGATTAGGCTGACTATCTGGCAGGGGTCACCCGTCAGATTAGGTTGACTATCTCGTAAGGGTCACACATCAGTTCAGGCTTGACACCTTTTTTCCTTTGGACATTATATTAGTTTAGTAGATCCACAGAGCTATTATTAGTACCTGTGGCATGGTATAAACACCCTTCTAGTTGAGGTTATAGGTTGAACCCTAATTAGCTCAAATTAAGGAATGTTGGTTAGATGATACCTCTCATAGTCTCAGATATTGTCTCACTAATAGTCCCAGTTCAGTAATTTAGTCTTAGTGTTGCTTGACCAAAGTATATAAATTTCAGTTATCTCAGTATTTCATTTAACAAATTTTACTCAATTATGTTATATGCTTGGTCATGAATCCTCAGTATTTACAAATTTTTATGAATTATTGGTATCTACAAATTCTATATTCTTTACTCAGTACTCCATGATTTATATGCATATCTAGTTAATCATTAGTTCTATTCATGAAACAATGCATATCATCCTACCTTATTTAGCATACTAGTATATTCAAAGTACTGATTGCGTACCTTTTTTTATACTATGATGTATATCATAGGTTTTGATGCTTAGTTCCCAGCTCATGAGTAAACTTATCAGAATCTTAGCAGTAGCAGTGGTGAGTCCTCATACTTTGAGGATAGGCTTACTTTATTTCATGTCTCATTTAGTAGTTGGTTGGAATTAGTTGGGGCCTATCCCATCAACTCATATTCAGTCAGTCAATTATAGAGGATTTTTAGATATTAGAGTTAGTTATTCAATATTCAGATGCTACAGTAGTTATCTAGTTTATCGCTATTTATTCAAACTCAGTCATTTATTTCTATAGACTCGTATTTCAATTTTAAATTTAGTTATTAAAACCTTATGGCATATTAGTAATCTTCCATATTTATGATCATGTTATTCAGTGCTCACAGAAGGTACCAGTTAATGGGTTAGCTTGTGGTATCTTGGGACTGTAATCACTATCCAACAACTAGGGGGTAGTCTCAGGTCATTACAAACTTGGTATCAAAGCCTATAGTTTTAAAGTGTCCTAGAAAGTTTGTAAGCTGGGTCGAGTAGAGTCTTTTGGATGGGTGTGTAGCGCTCCACACTTATGGATGAGAGACTACAAGGCAGTTAGGAAAATTTTCCCTTCTTTTAATTATTCATGTTATGCGATTGAGCATGTGCTCAAGTTAAACTCTCAGTCTAATCTATTTTTTCCTTCTATTTACCGAAATGCTTTCCAAGAAGAACAGGAACTCAGTCAGCCCCTCAGCCTATCCAGGCAGATCCTCCGAATGAGCATGTCTCTCATATAGAATTCAAGGTTGCATTCACTACTCTAGCAAACTCTGTAGCAGCATTGAATGAATAGCTAGCCGCTATTTTAGCCAACCCAGTGGCCAATACTGTTGCAACTAGAATTTGGGATTTCACCCAGATGAATTCTCCTTTTTTCATGAGATCCAAGTCTAAAGAGGATCCACAGGAATTCTTAGATATAGTTCAAAAGGTCATGGATGCTTGGGGGTGATGTCTAGTTAGAGTTCCGAGTTGGATGCATATCAATTGCAGGATGTATACCATACTTGGGTTAAGCAGTGGAAAGTTGACAAAGGTGTTAATGCAGTGCCATAGAATGGGAAAAGTTTTCCATAACTTTCTTGGACTGATTCTTTCCATTGGATTTGAGAGAGGCCAAAGTGTTAGATTTCATTAATTTGAGACAAGGTAGCATGAGTGTGAGGGAGTATTCTCTTAAGTTCACTAAGTTAGCTAGATATGCTCCTCATGTGGTAGTTAAAAATAGGTCCAAGATAAGTAAGTTTATGTCTGGCATGTCTAATAGTATGGTCAAGGAGTGTAAGACTGCAATGCTTATTAGTAAGATAGACTTGTCTAGGCTAATGGTTCATGCTCAATAGATAGAGGAGCAGAAGATTAAAGAGAAGAAAAGAGGAAACAAGAGAGTTAGGATGGGTAGTTTTAATTTCAATCAGCCAAAGTTAAGGTGGTAACCGTCCTTAGTCTTAGCAGAGGTCTTCTGCCCCAGTACCCTCTTCAGATAGTTCCCTAGTACCCAAATTTAGAAACAAAAATAGGGATAGGGCACCAGGATCTAAGTTCCAGGTCAGTGTCAGCACTGCTCATACCAATCCTTTATGTCAGAAGTATGGTAGACACCATCAGGGTGAGTGTAGAGTCGGTAGTGATGTGTTCTTTAGGTATGGAAAGCTAGTCCATCGGATTTGGGAGTGTCGGGTAGTTTCTCAAAAAGGTAGGGATGCGCACCAACAAGGCTAGTACCATCAGTCGTCAGTTCCATCTGGTCACCCAAATTAGTAGGGTGTCACTTCCAGTGCTACTAGTGGTCAGCGTTCAAACATATTATATGCTCTTCATTCCCACCAAGATTAGGAAAATTCTCCTGACATCATTACTAGAACATTGCAGGTCTTTCACTTACATGTTTATGCTTTACTAAACCCTGGAGCTTCTCTTTCTTTTGTAACTCTATATATAGCTGTCAATTTTAGAGTCAGTCCTGAAACTCTAGCAGAGCCCTTTTCAATGTCTACCCCAGTAGGTGTTTTCTTTAAAGCCAGGCAGGTATACAAGAACTATCTGTTCATAATATCTCAAAAAGTTACCTCATTTGATCTCGTAGAGTTAGAGATGACAAATATTTACGTCATTCTCAACATGGATTGGCTCCACTTATGCTGTACCTCAGTTAATTGTAGAAACACAATAGTTTATTTTCAGTTTCCAAATAAACTAGTCATTGAATAAAGGGATAGTACAATAGCTCTTAGGGGCCAGTTAATTTCATACCTTAGATCTAGAAAGATGATATCCAAGGGGTGTGTCTACCATCTTGTATGAGTCTAAGATTCTAATTAAGAAACTCCTCCTCTTGAGTCAGTCCAAGTAGTAAAAGAATTCTCAGATGTGTTTCTTAAAGATCTTCCCAGAGTTCCTCTTGAAAGGAAAACCAACTTCGGAATAGACCTTCTTCCAGATACTCAGCCTATATCTATTCTTCCATATAGAATGGCTCCAGCTAAACACAAAGAACTGAAAGAATAGTTAAAGGATCTCCTAGAGAAATGATTCATCAGACCCTGCATCTCCCCGTAGGGCACACATGTTCTATTCGTGCATAAGAAAGATGGTTCTCTTAGAATACGCATAGACTACTATCAGTTGAACAAGGTCATAATAAAAAATAAATATCTACTTCCTAGAATCGATTACTTGTTCGACCAACTTCAGGGTGCCAGTTATTTTACCAAGATAGACCTCAGATCAGGCTATCATTATCTTAGTTTCAGAGAACGTGACATTACAAAATAGCTTTCTAACCTTGTTATGGTCACTTTAAATTTGTAGTCACGTCCTTTGGTCTTACAAATGCCCCAACAGCCTTCATGGACTTGATAAATCGAGTGTTCAAGCAGTACTTGGACATGTTTCTCATAGTCTTCATTGATGACATTCTTTTTTATTCTCTTAGCGAAAGCGATTGTGTATACTATCTTAGCATAGTGCTTTCAGACTCTTAGAGCTCATCACTTGTTCGCTAAATTTAGTAAGTGTTAATTCTGGCTAAGATCACTAGTATTCCTTGGTCTTATTATTTTTGGTGATGGCATTAGAGCTAATCCTTAAAATACCAAAGTAGTGAGAAACTATCCTAGACCCATCTGTACATTAGATATCAGGAGTTTCTTGGGTTTAGCTGGTTATTACCTTTTTTTTGTTAAAGGTTTTTCTTTTATTGCACCCCTCATGTCCAGATTGACTCAGAATAAAGTTAAGTTTCAATTATCAGATTCATGTGAGAAGAGTTTTCAGGAGTTGAAGACTCGACTCACCTCAGGCCCACTCTAGACTTTACAAGATGTTTCAGATGGTTTTGTCATGTACTATGATGCATCCAGAGTAGGTTTAGGTTATGTCCTCATGTAGATAGGTAAGTTCATATCCTGCGCCTCCAGACAACTTAAGCCTCATGATAAGAATTATCCGACTCATGATCTTGAGCCAGCAGCTGTAGTATTTGCCTTAAAGATTTGGAGGCATAACTTGTATCGGGTATATGTAGATTTGTTCATAGATCACAAAATTCTTTAGTATGTATTCTATCAGAAAGATTTTAATTTGCGTCAAAGAAGATGGTCAGAGTTATTGATGGATTATGACATGAGTGTTCTGTATAATCCAGGTAAGGCTAATGTAGTGGCTGATGCTCTTAGTAGAATGTCTATGGGTAGTGTAGCTCATGTTGAAGATTGTAAGAAAAGTTAGCACAAGAAGTTCATCAGCTTACCTGACTAAGTGTCCATTTACTTGATTCAGACGAAGGTAGTGTATGGGTGCATAGTATCTCAGAGTCATCTCTAGTTTTCAAGGAGAAGGAAAAGTAGGATAGAGATCCCAATCTAATTAAGTTGAAAAATCAGTCAGAGATTAGAAAGTGGAGGTTTTCTCCCAAGGGGGAGATGGTGTTTTGTATTGTCCGAGTAGATTGTATGTGACTCGTGTAGATGAGTTGAGGCAATGAATTCTTACAGAAGCACATGCTGTGCATTACTCTATTCATCCAAGGGCCACTAAGATGTACCGTGACATGTGGAAGATTTATTAGTGGAGTGGGATGAAGAAAGATATTGCAAAGTTTATAGCTAAGTGCTCTACATGTCAACAAGTTAAGGTGAGCACCATAAGCCTTGTGAGTCCATACAGTAGTTCAGTATTCCCATGTGCAAATAGGAGGAAGTTAACATGGACTTTGTAACAGGTTTGCCTCATGCCTGTCTTCATCATGACTCTATTTGGGTTATCATAGATAGGATGACCAAATCAGCTCATTTTTTGTCATTCCATACCTCTTACTCAGCCAAGGAATACGCCAATCTCTATCTCAGAGATTTGGTTAGGTTGCACAGTTTTCTGTAATCTATCATCTTAGATAGAGGTGCCTATTTTACCTCTCACTTATAGAAAGCATTCCAAAAGGGTATTGGTACCCAAGTCCACCTCAGTACATCCTTCCACCCTCAGACAGACGGTCAAGAAGAAATGACTATTCAAACTTCTAAGGATATACTGAGAGTGTGCATTGTTGGTTTCAAAGGTAGTTGGGATAACCATTTGCATTTGAGTGAATTCATATACAATAACATCTATCATTCTAATATTCATATGGCTCCATTTAAGGGTCTCTATAGTAGGAGATGTAGATCTCCAATTGGTTGGTTTAAAGTAGGTAAGGTCGCAGTAGTAGGGCCTAACTTGGTGTTTATTACATTAGAAAAGGTTCAGTTAATCAGAGAAATCTTAGGGCTTCCCAATGACAACAGAAATCATATGCTGATATGAGGAGAAAGGATCTTGAGTTTGAGGTTTGTGACTTCATGTACTTGAAAATCTATGCTATGAAGAGAGTGAAGAGATTTGGCAAGAAAGGGAAACTCAGTTCCTGATATGTCGGTCCCTTCAGAATTCTCAGTCATTTCAAAAAGGTAGCTTACGAGCTTGAGTTGCCTTCAAATTTAGCCTTAGTACACCCAGTGTTCCATGTGTCATTGTTGAAAAGTGTATTGGTGATCTAGTTGAAGTTGTTCCCTTAAAAAGTATAGATATTGAGAACTGCCTTTCCTTTGAGGAAGTTCCAATCGAAATTCTTGATCATCAAGTTCGTAGACTAAGGAACAAAGATGTTCCACTAGTCAAATTTCTTTGGTGGAATAAGTCTGTTAAGGGAGCCACTTTGGAAGCAGAATAAAATATGGACCAAGTACCCTCATCTTTTCTTTGCAAATCCAGATTCAATATAAGGTACTAATCTCCTTTAGATTTTCTTCTCTATGTCATACTCAGTTTTAGTCGTACATCACGTTTAAGTCAAACGTGCATTCATGAATCAGCTTAGTCATGCATTCTATGCATCCAACATGCATATTCATTGTGTAAGCTCAGTTCATCAATTGCCTCAGCTTAACTAGTTTCATTCAGGAATGAATGATCCTAAGTGGAGATATTATAACACCCCATATTTCCCTATCATAATCTAAGTCCCAATATATGAGTATTCATATATGGAATTTTTGAAAAACACATTATTTTTTATTTTAGAGTCTGCCATTGCGTAGGAAATTTAGTTAGCTTTTCCAATGATATAAAATTTGCCTAAATCCGTTAACCAAAAAACAAGTGATGGTGATTTTAAGTTTCAGTCATAAAACACCCCAATTTTAAACCTTAGTGCATCCTGGAGCCAGCATAAATAACGATTGTTATTTCCAATGAAGCTCCATGAAACCACTGAGTTGCACCGTCAGCCAAAATCTTAATTGTCCTTTTCCAGTATCCTATCACGATAATGGCGCATGGCACCAAGGGAGAATTTAAGAATCAAAAGAGCACCGCAATTCCACTGTATCACGCCATACCCTCAGTTCCCAGTTATCCCTTTTTCTAGTGGCTTGACGTGATAGTGGCGCATCGCGCCAAGGCTAAAAATCAAGATTGTCAATTTTTAGGTTTCGTTTTTTAAATTTGTTTAAGGTTATTTGGCTCTTTTTACGGTCCTAATTAACCTAAAACACAAAATTTAACCCCTAAACACCCTAATTATTCATCATTATTTCAATTCCTCTCACAATCAAAAATCCCTCTTCCAAGAATAAGAAATCCAAGCTCTTAAATTCAAGGCAATTTCTAAGGAACTCTCTATTCATCTCTTCAAATTCATTAACCCAGGTATGTTAGATGTTCATCCATGTATCCCTTTCATCCAGGGAGTCCAAGAAATCTTTTTAAAATTATAAAATTGTGATCTTTTCAAGTTATCATGTTTTAAATTATGCTTTCAACCATGAATCTCCATGAACTATGATTCTATACCATGTTACCATGAAATTACTGTTATTATTCAATCTTCCATGTTTTAATATTATGATTTACTAAATTAAACAATGATTTAATGCTATTTCCACAAGTTCCGTGACATTTATATGATTGTTTTAAACAATGAACTATAAGTGTTTGATAAAATGCCTACTATAGTGATTAATTTATTAAGAGCCTTCATGTTTTAGCCTTCAAGCTTTAGTGTCCTTTCAGTATTGTTGTTTTGAGTCCTGGGGGTATTGAGTACCCAAAATCCATAGCATTTTACTTAGTCTTGTCTCAGTACGTTATGAAACAGTCTTCAGAATATACTATGACCACTACAGAATAGTCAAATACCAGTCAATTAAATTTAGAATAGTCTAGTATCTCAGTGTCTTTCAGTTAGAAGTAGGATTTAGCACCGAGAGAGTGTAGGGATGGATGATTCCCCGTCAGAAAGGCAGTGTCATTAGTAGTAGTCCCTATACTCTAGAACTACATAGCCAGCATAGGATATGAGTTGTTACCCATCAGATTAGGATGACTATCTCACAGGGGTCACCCGTCAGTTCAGGCTAGACAACCTTAGTCCTTTGGACATTATATTAGTTTAGTGGATCTACACAACCATTGTTATTATCCGTGGCATGATATTAATACTCTTCTAGTTGGGGTTATAGGTTGGACCTTGATTAGCTAAAATTGGGGAATCAGTTAGATGATACCTCCTACAGTCTCAGATATGGTCTCAGTTATAGTCCCAGTTCAGTTATTTAGTCTTAGTGTTGCTTGACCAAAGCATATAGATTTCAGTTATCTTAGTATTTCAGTTTACAAATTTACTCAGTTTTGTTATATGTTTGGTCATGCATCCTCAGTATATACAGATTTCCGTGCATTACCAGTATATATAGATTCCATGTTCTCTACTCAGTACTCCATGCTTTACATGCATATCCAGTTAATAATTAGTTATATTCATGAAACCATGCATATTATCTTACCTAATTTATCATACCAGTACATTTAATGTACTGATCTCATACCTTTCTTTTACCTTATGATGTATTATATCATAGGTTCTGACTCTCAATTCCCAATTCGTGAGTAAACTTATCAAAATCTCAGCAGTAGCAGTGGTGAGTCCTCATACTTCGAGGACAAGCTTACTTTATTTCATGTCTCAGTTAGTAGTTAGTTGGAGTTAGTTGGGGCCTATCCCATCAACTCATATTTAGTCAGTTAGTTATAGAGGCTTTTCAGATATTAGAGTCAGTTATTCAGTATTCAGCTACTACAGTAGATATCCAATTTATCGCTATTTACTCAGATTCAGTTCGTTGTTTCTATAGTCTCATATTTCATTTTTAAATTTATTTATTAAAACCTTATGGCATGTCAGTATTCTTCTATATTTATGATCATGTTATTCGGTGCTCATAGCAGGTACCATCTCATGGGTTAGCTTGTGGTCTCTCTGGACCATAACCACTGTGTAACGACTAGGGGGTAGTCTCGAGTCGTTACACCCTTGCACCCCACAAGTTCTAAACCAATGATAGAGCATGAAAAGTTACATATAAACCATGGGAAATTATTTTAGAAAATAATTATTCAACCCTCAACCATATTCCAAAGACAATATTCAAACCTCTTGAATAACAATTTAAAATACATGATTTAACAAAATAATAATTGGGTAATAGTAACATGCCAAAGAAACCAAGATTTATGGAGAGAAAACAACCCTTAAAACCTCTAGATGCCAATTTTTTGAAACCCTAGCTTGATCTTGCCTTAGGGATTTGAGAGAGTGTTTATGATTGATAAGTGTTTAAAATAATGCCCCAAAGATATTTTATGGTCTTGGGTATTAAGTAGGTAAATATTTAAATGTCCAAAGTGACTTTTATTAAAATATAAAAACTTATCGCCAGTGACTATGGGTCACTATACGACTCATAAGGACTCACTATAACTTGTCATCATGAGTCGTAGTCTGGATAGTACCTAAGGGCCCATCTCTAGTGACCCTACGACTCATATCATAAGACTCATCAAGAGACCATATGAATCGTAGTATCCTAGTTGTAACCAAGACAGAAGAATTTTGGTAACACACTAGTTACCCTACGATAGATACATTGTGACTCATATAGAACCATTATGACTCATTGAGTCCAGTCATGATCAAGGAAGTAACTTAGGTAAACTTGATAGGTTAGGATATGGTTTTGGAATATATGACTCACATAGAGACCTTATGACTCATATAGTGAGTCATGTGTTGGACAGTGAGGTCAAGGATCAGGGATTTTTTTTAGGACCAAAAATCTAGGGTTTTACAAGGTGCACCTTTAGCTAGTTGGACATAGTTTAAAGAGGTATTTCATTATCATTAACTTCTATTTATGATCTTAGAGGATCATACATATTAGTTTTTAAATCATCGCTAAGGAAATACGAGTGTTAGGGACTACAGTCCCTAATTTAATTATTTGCCTAGGCATGCTACTAATGTAGCAGCTACTATGAAGGATAAAGTTCATCGATTTATGGATTGATTGCATTTATATCTGGTTAGATATTTTACTATTGATGATTTTAATAAAGATATGTATATAGAAAGGATACATGCTTTTGCATACTAAATTAGGGATTAAAGGTAAAGAAGACGGACACATGAGTTGGAAAGAGAAAATTCTAAAAGTGTCAAATTTGCGAGGTAGTTTATGTCATCCCCAGATGAGTTTAGTCCTCAGTTTTCTAATTGAATGCCTAGGATATCATCTTCCTAATATATAGAAAGTGCTCTATGCTTGTTCCAAGAGTTTAGGAGAAATTAGTATGGGCAAACAAGTGAGAGCCAAGGTTCATAATTAGGGTAGAAAGAGTAAAAAAGTATTATCAAGACGTCAACAAAAACATTTTTAATAATATAGAAGGCATCATCTAGGTACATATTTGTTTTGGACAGATGCTTACTTTTAGTGTGGTACATCAATCCCTATTATGAAAATTACCCTCAAAGGGGAAAAGGTGGTATGGTACAAACTATGGGATCATATGTTGTAGCATTATCATCAACACCTCATTTAGTTAAGGGTTAATAGATAGATACTATTCATGGTAGAGCTGGTGTATATGTAGTTAGTTCTAGCAAATTTCATACTTATACATATTCCCTAGCGGATCAATAAAATTTATAGGCTTCTCTAGATGTGGTTACAGGTACATTGTCCATCTTTTCACATAATGTATATGCATAAACCGATCTAGTCACTAATCTATCATATGACACTCCATTCATTGCTGGAGAGTTTAAAAGAACACCAAAACCACTGATTAAGCAATTGAAAGTGTATACATAGATTAGTGAGTCTATTATAGATAGAATCATTTTTTTGTAACTTTATAGTAACTATTTGTAATTGTCGCACATTGGCTAACCTTGGTGAGACAAAAGTTATAGACTTTGATATTATAATGGGTATGGTTTGGTTGGATTCTTGTTATGCTATAGTAGACTACCAAACTAAGAGAATACATTTCCATTTTCCAAATGAGGCAGTTCTTGAATTGAGGGGTACTAATGGGGTGCTAAAAGGTAAGATTATTTCTTAGTTTAATTAAAAAAAGATTATTTCCAAAAGGTGCATATTTCTTATAGTGAGAGTGAAGGATATAGATAAGAAGCCTACTCTTAAATCTATTCTAGTGGTAAATTTATTTTTTGATGTATTTCTTGAAATTCTTCTAGGTTTGGCTCTAGAATATGAAATAATGCATGGTATTAATGTGATTTAAAGTACTCAACCTATCTCCATCCCTTTATATTGAAAACGCCCTAGTAGAATAACAAGATTTGAAAAAGTAATAACAAAACTTGTTAGAAAAGGGATACATAAGGCCTTGTATGTCCTCTTAAGGCACACCCATATTATTTATATGTAAGAGAAAAAAAAAATATATATATATATATATATCAATATCCTTGGTTTGGTACTCAAGAGTATAATAAGTCAATTTATACTCTTTAATACCAGCTTTGAATCCAACACTTCCTTTAGTGTCTGTTTGTGGTTACATAAATCCCACCCTAATTCTCTTTATCAAGAAAATATAGAAGAAAAGAGGTGAAATACCACTTGAACCCAAAGCTAGCTAGTTCTCCCTAAATTGTATTAAGGCACAGTATTTGACTGGACATCTAGTGGTAAAGCATTGTTTCAGTGCGAGCCGTGAGAGCGATACCAAATCAAGGTAAACTCTGAATACTAGGTTGAAATGTATATAGGATATTTCTATAAATGACTTTCTAGTTTATCATGCTATTGCTCTTGGTTTACATATAACTACATTGATCTTAGTGTAAGGTTCTTTTGATGCACGTGGTTCTAAGTTAATGCCAGATAAGGTGTGCCTTCTCCAATTTAATCAGGGGGCTAATCTTTTGGCCAAGCAATCTTTTATTATTTAATCTTGACCAATTCAAGTTAACCTAAGTATTGCACCCTTGATTGTGAAATATTGATTTATTATTGAACCCTATGAATTATGTGAAAGTAGGATACTCATAATTTGTGGGTATATAATTGAATTAGGCAATAATTATGAACAAATATCCCTTTTTCTATAATTGATAATTTTTTTTCAATTACAAGGTATAATTACTTCTCAAAGTTTGACTTAAAGTACCGTTATGACTAATTGACGAACAAAGAGAAAGGCATACCCAGCTTTTCAAATATGGTATGGTCATATAAGTTTTTAGCTATGTCATTTGTACTAACATATTTTATCTTGTGCAAGAATAAGGGTTGATTCTTAAAAGATAGAAGTCATGAAGAACTGGGCAAGACCCACAATGCCTATTGAAATTCATAGTTTCCAATGCTTTGAAACACCTAAGATCTTGGTCGCACAAAAGTTTTTAGTTTTGAGCAAGATGACTAATATATGATTGGAAAAGCTAATCGTACCATTTGAATAAGGGTCATATCCAACCTCCTATTCATCTCTTATACCATAAGAAGCCTAGGAAGGATAGTATATTTTCCCTTATACAAGTGGCTATCCCCTTAATAATATACTAACTGTACAAGTCGAACCCAGCATGATCGTATGGAGTGAACTCTCAACTTGAGTGGACTAATTTGTATATGATTGGTGTATACAAGTTAAGGATTGAGTCGTACCCTTTGGATATAACTCAAGGGTGTACACTCATACCCTTAATAGTGTGTGAGACCTAGGAGAAGCCTAACATTGACGTAGGTATGTTGAAACTTTTCTATCATGATGTACATTTCTTGCTTGACCCAGGGTCTACTCTTTTTTTATGTGACCCCAAATGTGACTATGCACCTTGGTTTTGGTCTCGAGAGTTTGTCGATTCTTTTTAGTTTCTACCCTAGTAGAAGGCTCTATGGTTAATAAAAAGGTCTATAGGAGGTGTGGTATCTTTGTTGGTGGTAGTAAGACTCTTGTAGACTTAATAGGGTTGGATGTGATTGATTTTAATGTTATTCTGGGGGTTAGATTGGTTTTGGTCTTGCTATGCTTCCTTAGATTATAGGACCTGTAGAGTCATGTTCTGATTTTCTAATGAGCCAGTAATTGTAAGGTAAGGTGGTTCTTTAGTTCCTAAAAAAAGATTCATTCCTTATCTTACATCCCCAAAAGTTGGTCTCAAAGGGGTGTTTGTATCATTTGGTCCGAGATAAGGATTCTACCTTGAAAGGGACTTCTCTGAAATCTGTTCCCGTGGTAAATGAGCTAAAAGATCTTAAGAAGAAATTGAAAAACCTCTTAGGTAAAGGTTTAATCAGTCCTAGTATGCCTTCGTAGGGTGATCCCACAATATTTGTGCATAGAAAGATGGTTCCCTTCATATGTGTGGTTCCTGCATTAAATTTTGGATTGATGATGGTCATGATATGTGTGGTGAATATCCTTGTTATATGCTTTGTCCTAATCTGTTTGAGGGTTATTTTGATATGTGCTAACATGTTAACTTGTGTTGATTCTTTCTTTACCCCATCATTCGAGTACAAATGATCCTAAGTGGGGGAGAATAAAAAACCCAAGATCTTTGCCTTGCAAAAATTTATTGTTTTGAGCAAGATGACCAAGATACGATTGGACAAGCCAATTATACCCTTTGTATATGGGATGTATCAAACCTTCCTTCTACTCTCATACCTTAAGCACCTAATAATGATAGTATAATGTCCCCTATATGAGTGGCTTTCTTCTCAATCGTACCCTAACTATATATGTCATACCTAGCATGATCGTATGGAGTGAACTCTCAAATTGAGTGGAGTATTTTGTATATAATTGGTGTATACGAGTTAGGGGTTGAGTCGTGCCCTATTTATATGACTCAAGGGTGTACACTCATACCCTTAACAGTATGTGAGATCTAGTAGGATCCTAGGGTATGAGTTAGGGTACCACTTGTACCCTAGGGTACGATTCCCTTAATGAGTCATATGATGAGTCATACTCCTGGATGGGTCCAATTTTCATCTTTTAACTAATGGCCTTACCATTATTTTCTACACCCTAAATGCTAATCTCTCTCACTATATAAGTATATATGGCCTCTTTGAGTATATTTTGAGTGGATGTAACATCCTAAACTCTCTCTCAAACACTCTCAAAATTCTTGGAATAGGATTAGAGGCTAGAGTATGGAGGGTGCTCATCTAAGAGATAAAGAGGTGTCAAGTTCATGGTGAATCACCTTGTTTAAGGCATTTAACTCTACTGCTTGCTAAATAACTCTAAACCCATGTATTTCACACTTGGATTAGTAAGTGTACATGGTGGTTTTGAAATCAAATGAAAAGGGTTTTGTTGCCTAATGAAGAATAATGCTTATTCTTATGTAGACTTGTGTTTATGATGATTTACCTATGGTGTCGCTCATTGAATGTGGTTTAACATGAGGGTCTTGAGTAACCCTAATTTTGTTAATTTTTACCATAAAAATAGCCTTGTTAAAGGTATACACAAAAGGAGTTTATGAAAATATCTAAGTGAATTATCTAGTCACGTCTTGATGATGTTTTGAACTAGGGAAATGTCCCAAGGAGCATGAATTATTGATAAATGATGTCGTAAAAGTATTGTGAGCCATGTATTGTATAATTGAATGACTTTGTTGAGATAATGACTAACAAGAGGGTTGAAGCCTCTAATTATGAAAATGAACTTGATTTGTGTGTTGATCCTAAATATGGTGAAAATGTGGTGAAATATTGCTAATGAAATACTAATTGTTATGTGGATCTTGACGAACGTAAATTGAATTGATTCAAGGCATTTAGTATTTTAAAGTGACTAGTGGTTAAATAGTTCCGTGAAGGTCAAATATATATCTATGGAATTGGTCTGGTGAACTTGAATGAGTCAAGATAATAACATAATGATTGTGAATTGTTTGTAAATGATTTATAATAACCTTATTAATAATGTCATGGATTAGCTTATGGCTTTAAATGGGGTGATGGCCCAATAAATATCAATGGTTAATAATTGGTATTGTGTTGATGTTGCTAGCCATGTAATTAGTTAACTTATGATCATGTTGGGTTTGATGGCTAAGAAAAGTGGTCCCATTCCCTAAATTTGGACATGAAATTGTGTGTAGAACTAAAGCATAGAATGGAAATGCTAATCAAGATTGAATGAGTTAGTAAAGGTCTTAATGATCGTTGATCAAATTATATGATGAATTTAGTTAGGGTTTTGGCCTATTGTTATGTTTTAGCAATGAAGGCTCTCATGAATACCATGTGGTCGCACATAGTGTCAATATAGGTAAGTGGTTTAATTCCTTAAACATTGAAATAAATTGTATGGATATTAATGTATGAACAAATAGATCAACAATCCAAATATCGACTAGTAATAGCTTGTGGTTCAATTCCCTCGCCCAATGAAATGACTAGTGGTTCAAGTTCCTACTCCAATGAAATGGCTTGTGGTTTGAGTCCCTCGCCCAATGAAATGATTATTGGTTTGAATCGGTAGTCCAATAAATTGCTTGTGATTCGAGTCCCTCTCCTAATAAAAAGACTAATGGTTCGAGTCCCTAGTCTAATGAAATTGCTTGTGGTTTGTGTCCCTCGCCCAATGAAATAACTAGTGGTTGAAGTCCCTAGTCTAATGAAATAGCTTGTGGTTCGAGTCTCTCGCCCAATGAAATGACAAGTGGTTCAAGTCCCTAGTCTAATGAAATGGCTTGTGGTTTGAGTCCCTTATAAAATGAATTGAATGACTTGGTTAAATTGGTTAATTTGTTGGCTTGGTTAAATTGGTTGGATTGGTTGAGTTAGTTTAGGGTTCAGATCCCTATTGACTAAGGTAACAGAGGAGTTTAAGGTTATAAAATTAGTAATGTGGAAGATTAAAACTTCATCACTCGATGACTCATGAATGAATGATTTGAGAATGCATGTTATAACTTGTTCCCTGGTTTGGCATATTGTGTAACTATATGTACATACATATTCATATATGCCTATACTTGTGTAGATATGATTGTATATAATGATTTGACCTGGATTGAATAAATGTGCTATTTCATCCTTATCCTTGGGTTGTATGCTAGCGCGCCAATTGCCAGATGCTATGTCCCCATGCAATATAGGGGTCGGAGCATCTTTTTTTTCTTCTACACAGTAATCATGCATTCGAATATTTTGAAAACTGAGCTTGAAGTGGTGACCTTCCATACTCTAGAAGACCTACCTTTCATAGTCATGTTATTCTATGTCTTAGACTTGTACAGATTTAGTATTGGGCTATTATCGGGGGCATGTCCCGACATATTATTGACTTTAGTTTGATAAAGGCTTTTGTGGATGACTATGGACTTAGGTGTATTAGAAAGATTGTTGATGTTAATGAAATGTTAGATATTTTCCAAGTATTGACTATTGGCCTAATATTTCTGCTATCTTATTATAAGGTTAGGATTCACCTGACCGTTGTGGTTGTTATGATGATGGTTAGGTTGGTTATCGAGGCAACCTCTGATTCATGTGGTCTTGAGGTTTCCATATGACACAACCCAATTTTTTGGGCATGTCAAGTTGGCATCGAGCCTAGGTTCATATTCTGTTGGGACTCTAAGAAGTTGTCTCATGTAGAGTCTCTTTTATGAGTGTAAAGTTTGCTACACTTATCAGAAAGGGTCTATGAGACATTTAGGAATGTTTCCCTTTGTTGTGTTTCAATCTCCATCTATATAGAGTCTAAGGTCTTGAATTCCTCTGATTTTTGCTTGATCATCTTTTAGATCATGTATCTAAGAAGATCTAATGTTCAAGCAAACTTTTCTGCCCCAACTGGGGGCAATATAGACTAGGTTTGTCCAGCTTCTAAGATTCAGACCTGGTCAAGGGTCGTGTCATTTGACTGTCGTCATTGGGTTCCACCTTTAGCCCCCTACTTTGGAGTTAGAATTTCCCCTCAGTCACCTCAAAATGTTGAGTTCTGTCACTCTTTTGCTCAGTAGGCTTAAGTTGGTCGAAAGAGGTCTAGGAAGAAGTACTGGGTGGGTCCTAGTCTTCTTTCTTTGGCTAGTGCTCCATACCTGACCTTGTTGAGAGGTAGGAATCTTCAGATTAATAACACTTATGGGTCATAAAGTGCCCAACATCAGGTTAGCAGGGCCTAATCCTCATTCACCTATCCTTCTTATCGATTTTACGGTCAATCACACTGTGGTTGTTATGAGAAAAGAAAGAACCAGTTTTTTAAATATGGATGATTGGGTCACATACAATGGGAATATCCTATAGTGGTTGCTGCTTGGTCAAAGAAAAAGATATCGATTACCAGTTCTTTAGCTCATGCACACAGGGGTGTTGCTTTTAGCTTTGACATTGGTCGGGACCATCTCAATGCTCTTACTAACCCTCGAGAGCCCAAGGAATCTTATAATGCTGATGTATGTATGTTTAAACTTTTCTATCATAATGTGTATTAGTTGCTTGACCCAAGGTCTACTCTTTCTTATGTGACCTCGATATGACTATGTACCTTAGTTTTGGTCCAAGAGTTTGTCAATTCTTTTTCTATTTCTACCACTGTAGGAGGCTATATGGTTAATAAAAGGGTCTATAGGGGGGATCTGCTAGTAGTAGTAAGACTCTTGTAGACTTAATAGCGTTGGATGTGATTGATTTTAGTATCATTCTGGGGTTGGATTTGTTGTGCTCTTGCTATGCTTCCTTAGATTGTCAGACCTGAACAATCACATTCTGATTCCCTAATGAGTCGGTCATTGTGTGGGAGGTGGCTTTTTAGTTCATAAAGAAATATTCATTCCTTATCTTAAACCCCTAAAAGTTGATCTCAAAAGGGTGTTTGTAACATTTGGTCCGAGTTAAGGATCTACCTTGGAAAGGACTTTTCTAAAATTCATTCCCGTGGTTAATGAGTTTCCTAATTATGTTCCTGCTGTTCCTCCTGATAGGGAAATTTATTTTTGGATTGATCTTGTTCCAGATACTTATCTAATTTCTATCCCGTCTTATAAGATAGCTTCGGTGGAGCTTAAGGTGAAATTGAAAGAACTCTTAGATAAAGGTTTCATCCATCATTGTGTCTCTTTGTAGGGGTGCTCCTACATTGTTTGTGCATAAAAAGGATAGTTCCTTTCATATGTGCATTGATTATCGTCTGTTGAACATAGTGGCCATATAAAATAAGTGTTCTCTCCCTAGAATCTATGATTTGTTTGATCAACTCTAGGGCCATAACATTTGGTCCTACATTTCATGGACATGTTTTTCATTATTGTAATTGATGACATCTTAGTCTACTCTAAGAGTGAGGCGGATCATGTAGATTACCTCATTGTCGTGTTGTAAACTGTAAAGGATCATCGTTTGTATGCCAAGTTCTCCAAGTGTGAGTTTTTCTTGAATGTTATAGCTTTTCTTAGTCCTGTTACCTATCTCTAGCAGACGGATCATGGTAGATCCCCAAAAGGTATACGATGGTATGATTTTGGTGTTCGGACTCCTTCTTTGGTATGTTATGTCGAGATGAGTCTTATTTATGACCTATGAGGTTGCTATAGAGCATTTCATACCTATCATGTCGTGTCTCTGTGGAGGTTCTTTCCTTGAATAGCATGAGTGGTTTTTGTGCTTTAGTTTCTTTATGACCCATCTTGTGTGGATAGTTTCTCCGAGAGCATGGTGATGTTTTGAAGTAACAAATGTAGAATTCCATAGGTGATGGAGTTCTAGGGTGCCTTTTTAAGGCATTGTAAGGTAGGAGATATTGTTCTCCTATTTGATAGTATGAGGTTGGTAAGGGTAAGTTACTTGACCCCAGTCTTATTCTCCAAACCTTAGAAAGAGGTGAAGGTGATTTGTAAGAGGTTGAAAAATGCTCAAAGTCGTCAAAAGTCCTATGTCGATGTGTGGCATGGAAGCTTAGAGTTTAGTGTTGGCAGTTTAGGTATTCTTGAAGGTCTCCCCCGTGAAGGGAATGATACAGTTTGGTAAAGAGAGGGAGCTTATTTCCTATTATGTTAGTCCTTATTCGGTATTGAAAGGACTTGGCAAGGTTGCCTATGGGATGGAGTTACCTTCTAGGTTGAAGTCTTTTTTCCTCGGGTTTTCCATGTCCCTATGTTGTGAAAATGTGTGGGTGATCCTTGATCGGTTGTTCCCTTGGGGGATGTTGATATTTCAAACTCTTTGTCCTATGAGGAGATCTCAGTGAGGATCTTGGATCTGCAAGTTCACCGATTGCGAATGATAGAAGTGGCTTCGGCAAAGGTTCTATGGGGAAACCAAGTCTGGGAAAGCTACTTGGGAGGCGAATAAGGACATGAAGTCCAAGTATATGCATTTTTCTTTTATCCCAGTAACTCATTATTGAAATATGTGTTGATCTTCTTGATTTGACTTATGACTTGGGTTGTTAATAGGTTCCAGTCCCTAGAGAGCTAAGTGGCTTTGATAAATGATGGGTTTTAATCCCAAGGATCAATAAAATAAAATGGTGGATTAATGATGGTCATGATATGTGTGGTGAAGTATCCTTATTGTGTGCTTTTTCCTAATTTGTTTGGGAGTTATTTTGATGTGTGCTAACATGTTAACTTGTGTTGATGCTTTCCTTGCCCATAATTTGAGGACGAATGATCCTAAGTGGGGGACAAGAAAATACCCATGATATTGGCCTTGCAAAAATTTTTGGTTTTGAGAAAGATAACCATGATATGATTGGACAAGCCAATTGTACCCTTTGGATACGGGTAGTATCGAAGCTCCTCTTCCCCTCTCATACCATAAGAAGCCTAGGAAAGATAGTATATTCTTCCCTATACAAGTGGCACTCCCTTCAATCATTCCCTAACTATACGAGTCGTACCCAACATAATCGTACGGCATGAACTCTCAACTTGAGTGGACTTTTTCATATACGATTGGTATATATGAGTTAGGGGTTGATTCATACCCTTTGGATATAACCCAAAGGTGTTTACTCATATCCTAAATAGTGTGTGAGACCAAGGAGGATCCTAGGTTATGAGTTAAGGTACCACTCATACCCTAGGGCACGATTCGTATGGTGAGTCTTACCCCTAGACGGGTCCGATTTTCAACTTTTAACCGAGGGCCTTGTGGTCATTTCATACAACCTAAACCATAAGCCCTCTCACTATATAAGTATATGTGGCCTCCTTAAGTATATTTTGAGTAGATCTAACATCCTAAACTCTCTCTGAAACACTCTCAAAGTTTTTGGAACAAGATTTGTGGCTAAGATATAGTGGGTGCTCATCTAGAAGATAAAGAGAAGTCAATTTCTTGGTCAATCGCCTTTTTTATGAAATGTAACTCTTCTCCTTGTTAAATAACTTTAAACCCATGTATGTCACACTTAGAGTAGTATGTGTACATGGTGGTTTTGAAATCAAATGAAAAAGGTTTTGTTGCCTAATGATGAATAATGCTTATTCTTCCTTAGACTTGTGTTTATACATGTTATTAATAATTATTTACTTATGGGTGTGCTTGTTGTATGTTGTTTAACATGAGGGTCTTGAGTAACCCTAATTTTGTTGATTTCTACTATGAAAATAGCCTTGTTAAAGGTATGCACATAAGATTTTTATGAAAATGTCTAAGTGAATTGTCTAGTCATATATTGGTGATGTTTTGAAATAGTGAAATGTCCCAAGTAGCATGAATGATTGATAAATGATATCGTAAAATCATTGTGAGCCATGTATTGTATAATTGAATGACTTTGTTGAGCTAATGACTAATAAGGAGGTTGAAGCCTTTAAATATGAAAATGAACTTGATTTATGTGTTGATCCTAAATGTGGTGAGAATGCTGCGAAATCTTGCTAATAAAATATGAATAGTTATGTGGATCTTGATGACCGTAAATTGAACTAATTCAAGGCATTTAGTCAATTGAAGTGACTAGTGGTTAAATGGTTTTTTGGAGGTCAAATTTGTATCTGTGGAATTGGTCTAGTGCACATGAATAAGTCATGATAATAATACAATGATCTTGAGTGCTTGTTAAATGGTTGATAATATCCTTTTTAATCATTTAATGGATTAGCTTATGGCTTTAAATGGGGTGATGGCCCTATAAGTATCAATGGTTGATAATTGGTATTGTGTTGATGTTACTAGCCATGTAATTAGTTTAATTATTACCAAGTTGGTTTGATGGCTAATAAAAAGGGTCCAATTCCTTATGATTGAGCTTGAAATTGTGTGTGGAACTAAAGTGTGGAATGAAAATGCTAATAAATATTGAATGAATTAGTAAAGGTCTAGCTGACCACCGATCAAATTGTATGCTGAATTGAGTTAGGGCTTTGGCCTATTGTTATGGTTGAGTAGTAAAGGCTCCCATGAAGATCATGTAGTCACGTATAGTGTTGATATTGATAAGTGGTTCAAGTCCTTAAATATTTAAATGAATTGTATGGATGTTAATGTATGAACTATAGGTCAAGAGTCCAAATGTCGACTAATAATGGCTTGTGGTTTGAGTCTCTCACCTAATGAAATGACAAGTGGTTTGAGTCCCTAGTCTAATTAAAAAGCTTTTGGTTTGAGTTTCTCGCCCAATGAAATGACTAATGGTTCGAATCCCTAGTCCAATGAAATTGTTTGTTATTTGAGTCCCTCGTCCAATGAAATGACAAGTAGTTTGAGTCCCAAGTCCAAAGAAATGGCTTATGGTTTGAGTCACTAGCCCAATAAATTGACTAGTGGTTTGAGTACCTAGTCCAATTTATTGGCTTATGGTTTGAGTCCCTCACCTAATAAAATGACTAGTGGTTGGATTCCCTAGTCTAATGAAATGGCTTGTGGACTGAGTCCCTCTCCCAATGAAATGAATATGGTTCGAGTCCCTTGTCCAATTAAATGGCTTGTGGTTTGAGTCCCTTGCCTAATGAATTGGTTGAATTGGTTAAATCTGTTAATTGGTTAACTTGGTTAAATTGGTTGATTGGTTGAGTTGGTTTGGGGTACAGATCCCCATTGACTAAGGTAACGAAGGATTTCAAGGTTATAAATTTGGTTATGTGGCAGACTGAATATTCATCACTCTATGACTTATGAATGAATGATTTGAGAATGCATGTTATAACCTGTTCCATGGTTTAGAATGTTATGTAACTAGATGTACTTTTATATTCATATATGCCTATACTTGTGTAGATATGGTTGTATATAATGATTTAACCTGGATTGAATAAATGTGCTATTTTATCCTTATCCTTGGGTTACATGATAGCACTCCAACTGCTAACTATCTTCGACCACTATGTCTCTACAACACATAGGGGCTGGAGCATCTTCTTCTACTTCTACGTAGTGAATAGGTGTTTGAGTGGCTCGGGCACTGCCTTGAAGTAGTTAACTTCCATACTCTGAAATATGTACCTTTCGTATTCACATTATTCTATGTCTTAGACTTGTATAGATTTATTACTTGGTTATTATTGGAAGTATGTCTCGACAAATTATCTACTTCGGTTTGGTAGAGGCTTTTGTAGATGACTGTGG
Source organism: Capsicum annuum (assembly GCF_002878395.1). Classification (NCBI taxonomy): domain Eukaryota; kingdom Viridiplantae; phylum Streptophyta; class Magnoliopsida; order Solanales; family Solanaceae; genus Capsicum; species Capsicum annuum. The sequence goes on along the minus strand of NW_025873524.1, from coordinate 52,365 downwards.
TTGGGCATATTGGCTAGATTTTTAACGTTAATTTAAGGTTAGATATTTTCTAAGTATTGACTATTGTCCTTATATTTCCTTTATCTTATTGTAAGTTTGGGGTTGTTGTAATGATGGTTAGGTTGGGTTATTGGGGCGACCTCCGATTTACGTGGGCTTGAGGTGCCCATATGACATGGCCTAATTTTAAGGGTGTGTCACGCTTGGCAGGTTATTATAGATGGTTTATAAATGGTTTTCTTCCATTTCTTTACCATTAACAAAGACAGCACACAAAGCATCTAAGTTTCAATGGAATGATGCATATGATAAAAGCATCCCAGACTTGATGAATACGTTCACTTTCACCCTTATATAAATAATTCCAAATGGCATAGAAGGGTATGTGGTGAATTGTTATTCTTCAAAAGTGGTATTAGGATGTGCGTTTTTACGACATAGTGAAGTTATAGAACATACCTCGAGAAAGTTGCGGCTATATGAGAAGAATTATCCAACACATGATCTTGAGATAGTAGCAGTTGTATTTACTTTAAAGATATGGTGCCACTACTTGTATGGAGTTCATATTGATATATAAATATATATATATATATATATTTACCACACGAGTCTACAGTATATATTTAATAAAAATAAAGTGAATCTAAGGCAGCGTAGATGACTTGAGCTTTTTAAGGATTATGATATTGATATTTTGTATAATTAGAGGAAAACAAATGTAGTAGTTATGAGTTAGGTGGTAAGACAATAGAGACCACTTTTGCATAGTCCACAAAAGACAAGGCATAACAAAAGATATACACCTAGAAATCTTGGGGGTTTGCCTCTTTGAATCTCCAAATGATAGAGTTATAGTGCAAAATACGGCAGAATCCTCATTAGGGGATGAAGTGAAAGAGAAGTAGTATGCAAACCCTATTTTATTATATCTTAAAGAGAATTTACAATAAGGTATGACATAACCAATATGGATTTTTTCACAGGTTTGCCTCGCTCCTCTCAATAGTTTTATTCCATATGGGTAATAGTTAATAGACTCACCAAATTAGCATATTTTTACCAATCAAGACTACTTATACTGTTGGAGAGTACACAAGATTGTGTTGACTACATGGAGACCCAATCTCTACTATATCAAAAAGGGGAATTCCATTTACTGAAAACTTTTGGAAGTTATTTCAGAAGAGTTCGGGAATGAAAATGAGTTTAAGTAAAACTTTTCACCCTAAAATGGATGGACAGGCAGAACATACAATCCCTACACTTGAGAATATATTGCAAGATTGTGTATTATATTTTAAATGTTGTTAGGATTATTATTTTCCACTTATTGAGTTTGCATACAACAATAGCTACCACTCAAGTGTCAAAATGGTACCTTATGAAAAAGTATATAGGAGAAAGTGTAGATCACTAATTTAGTCGGTTAAAGTGAGTGAAACTGCTTTATTTGGGATAGATCTTGTTCATCATGCTATGGAAAAAGTTAAGGTGATACAACAATGGCTAGAAATAGCATAGAGTCAACATTTATGATATGTAGATATTAGAAGGCAAGGGATAGACTTCAAGGTGTCACCAATGAAAGGGGTAATAAGGTCTGGTGAAAAGTGAAAACTAAGTCCACACAATTAGGGCCATATAATATTATTTAAAAAATTGGCCAAGTCATATGAGTTAGAGCTACCTGAAAAGGTTTCAATAGTACATCTATTGTTTCATGTCTTAATGCTCCAAAAATGCATAGGAGATTCATCTTATATTACTCCTATTGTAGATGTACAAGTTATAAAAGATCTCACTTATAAATAATTACCTATTGCATTCAAGATCTGCAAGTTAAGAAGAAAATAAATAAAAAAGTAGATTCTATAAAAGTACTTTGGAGAAGACAGTAAGTAGAAAATATCACATGGGAAGCTGAGAAAAGAATGAAATCCAAGTACCCTCATTTATTTAAATTCGAAGAGAAAGTCCAAGATTCTAACATAGATAATTAATAAGTAAGTATAAATATGTAAGTGTTATGTAGTAATAGGAATTCTAAACCTATTCTTAAATTTATTTAGGTTGGCCAATCGTGCTAACATTCAAGGATGAATATTCCTGGAGGGATGTAACACACCATATATTATGTGTAAATATTCTATTATATGGCACTAGTGTAGAATTGTGGTATAGGTAATGGACCAAATTGCTTATAAAAGTATTAATGGTGTAAATAGGTTTGAAGGATACTGCTCATACATTTTAATGAGACACGATCAAGTTAAGGTCGATGAAAGCATTTGAACTTGAGGCAAAATATGGTATTTATAGTTAATGTTCAAAGTGGAAAAGTGTATACAAGTGATAAGTTAAGTGGAGGGATTAAGACTTAGAAAATGGAATAAAATAAGTGAGTTGTTTTCTTGACTTAAATTAAGCTAGTAGATGAAAAGTAGTTACATCACCAACTTTGACATATATACCAACTTAAAGAACTAAGTAGGTGCATCATCTACTAAGACTTTTTGACCTCTTTATTGGGACAAATACACCATCACCTATTCAGATTGTGGCTCAAACTAAATGTAAAAGAAAAAAAAAGAAAGGGAAGCCAAGGCCCAATAAGTTCAAGTCCACAAAGGACCATGTAAAATGGTCAAGTAGGTGCATCACCTACTTGAAAAAGTATGGACCGAAATGGCCAAGAAAGTTATCTAAGACCATCTTCTTTTAATGGGGTTAAAATTAGCTTATTTGAATCATTTGAAAATGCTAACAAAATCACGATTTCTATACTTATCTCTTGTTTTCTCTTAGCTTCAAAAGTAGCCCTAAATTTCTACTAGGGTTCTTCATATTCCCTTACTCAAAGGTAAAGGTAAGTGTATTTCATAGGATTAGATTAAGAAGACTATGGGAATTATGTTCTTTATGTTCAATCACATATCCCTTTGTATGTTTGATAGTTCCATTTTCTTAGTTATAAAAGATTTTTCTCATCTTTTTTGGTTTGCCTAGGAAGAAATCAGCATCTTGAATAGACACCAATTAAGAGAACAAATTATCATATAAACTAAGGTAAGGCTACCGTCCATCTTTTCCCTCTTCCTACAAACATGTTTTGGTAGAGAACGTCTTTATATTGTTGTCAATAGCTTATGGAATGGTGATTGAAATATTTTTCTAATATTCCGAAGGATTTTAGGTCTGATTAGGGACTATTCTATATGTATTTTTGTGGGAGGGCAACATCTAATATTATAGAATTATACTGTGTAATTGTATTGAAACACAAAAGAAGGATGTAATGGCCACTACTTAATTGGGTGTTATATGAGCTTACCATCCATCCTTTAATTCATATTAAGTTATATGTGTTAAGCAGCTCGTGGATTGTGGGTAAGGACTTCATAAGACAATTATATAGAATATAGTTTAGGAAGGAAGGAATACCATCATTTGATAAATTACGAGCTTACTACCCGGCTGCTAATTGGGTGAGTTTAAGTAGCCTAAGCATGTTAGTTAGCTATTGATACTAGTTTTACTACTTACAATATTATTGATTACTAATCTAAAAAGAAAGATTTTACTTTGGGGTGCCATCAAAGTTGTACAATAAGGTAATTAATGTTTCTTAATCCCATACTCTTTGGATGAATCTAACTCATGTTATACAAAATAAACTTTCTAAGTAATCTTCCTTGTAAATGATATGTAATGGTAGTGTATAACCTCTAATATGGCTAACGACCTTGTTCCCACTCCTTAGTGTATTTAGTACTTCAAAATGCTTTTGTGACTAGATCTACACATTTACTTCTCTAAATACTATTAAGAAAAATATACTTTTAACAACAAACTTCGTGAGTTCTTCTCTTAGTCAAATAAGTTCCATCGTGTTATTTAAGCTCCTAATTCTTATATTATTGTTATTGTTTCTTCCTACACGATTGTTACTGTATCAAGTGCATATTTGTATGTCTTTTACTATTTTTCCAAAGTTCTAAATCAATAGTGCCATGACCCCTAAAATAACAACCTTCAAGATAAAAAGAATAAATATAAATTTGTATACTGATGGGAAATATCCCAGGGGAAAATTTCTAGAGTGGGTCGATCCAAATCTATATATTACAGGTTGTATCCCATAGGTGAAAGAAAAGCTAGTATGGGTCAATCCCAATTTGTATATTTATGAGGATAATATCATAAGGGTTAAGATGCCTAGCATAGGTTATCCCCTTTTAATACTGATCAGTTGGTTATTGTATCATATGTCTTACAAAATAATAAAGAAAAGAAGAGAAAGTTCAAGAGAGAATGTAACTTATGTGATCCCACAAGTGTAAACAAAGGTAGTCTTTTATAATTATCTGTACAGTTATACATTGATACTTGATTTCATTTGAAATCTTATCTTACATGTGGTTACTTTATGCCTTATATACTCAGTACATTCTTTTGAAATAACGTCCCTCCTGGGGTGCACGATGTTTCATGACATAGGTATAGGTACCCCAGTTAATAAACCTCCTTTGTAGGAGCATAGGATACTCAGCTTCAATTAGTGAGATCCAAGTTTATTTGAGGCTTTACAGGGTATTCGATATAATATATTTTGGTATTGTACAGTAGTTTTTTAAGGTGGCACTTGTTCCTTCCAAGACTAAGTTTTTTATCTTGTAAAGGTTTAGTACTAAGTTTTTTATCTTGTAAAGGTTTAGTAGACTAATGTATTAAATTCAAAAAAAAATTGTCTTATAATAGTTGTACCCTTAATGGCCAAGTCATGTATATATGTTTTGTGCCTACCTTTATGTTAGTCTTTTATCATCACTATAGATTGTGTACTTTTATCAAAGTTTCATTAGGATCACAGTTATTTGCATGGAAAGTTAGGCTATAAGTTGGTTCTCTTGAGTTTTTAGGTGCCAGGTACTATCCTTTTTAATGGATTTTAGGTGTGATATAAGTCTTTAGGATCCAAGTGCAAGAAGAACTGAAAAAAGAATGAGAAGGGTAAGAAGACCAAAGAAGGACCCTCTGAGAAAAATATCAAGTTAAATTCCAAGAAGGTAAAATAGTTTTTCATAAAGAAATACAAGACCAAGATGAAGTTCTACAACTGCCAACTTATAGTGAATTTTTCTCTTAAAAGCATCTATAAGTGCTACATATATTTGTAGCACTGCTTTATTAACTAAATCTTATTCTAAGTAAATTATAGACTCAGGTGCCACTGACTATGTGAGTTTTGATCAAGACGCATTTATGGAGTTTCATTGAGTGTCACCTTGATCAAGGTTGATCTATGTAGGAAATAATGCAAGACTCTAAGCCAAAAAGATAGAAACATGTACAATAGACTTGCATAGTGGATGGTCTTTTATATTGTATTCCATTCTATATACTCCAAAGATTTTTAAAAACTTAGTATTTAAATTTATTCTTTAGATGTCAGTTTTAATTTATATTTTTGTCACAATGGTGTTAGAATTATTCTAGATTGTATTTTTATGCTTTTGGACATTGTTATGATCCCTTTATTATTTTCTATATGCTCTAGAGATTCGATAAAACTTAGTACATATATTTGTTCTTTTAGATGTTGGTTTAAATTTTTATTCTAGTCACAATAGTTTACAATTAGTAAAGACAATATTTTTATGGTTTTGGACATCGTTATTTTCTCTTTGTTGTTTTATATTATAACTCTTCATTTATGACTATTATATTAACTATTGTATAATGGAAAATTATTCTAGTAACAATAAAATGACATTATGTAATGACCTGATTTTTGGTAATTCATGTAAGTTATATATTTCTATGTGATTTGACTAAAATTTAACCCTTTTCGTTGCTGGATTGTGATATTTATGGGGTATGGGGATATTTTTCATAGTTCCTAATGCATTTTAGTGTGATGTGTTTAACATTGTGGTTTTTTGTGCTTATTAAGGCTTTATAATTAACTTTAGTCAAATTTATTAACTTGTGCATTGCATGGCAAAACAAACTGTGCAAGCAAATCTGAAACATCAATTTTAGGTTGCTAACATGGTGGTGTAGATTTACGGTTTTATATCTCGTTTTAAACCTCTGTTTAAAAAGTCATGAAATTAGCTTTTAGGGGTAAACTTTGTTAAAACAACCTTTTTTCAAAAATCTAATATCGCCATTGAGTTCGAATCATTGAATTTAGTCTAGAAGCATATTCATTTTCTATTTTGATATTCTAAATAAATCTCTAGTTGGTTCACCATTTAGCTGGTGCACTTGGTTAGGCAACTCCTTGGTTGCTTAAGTGAACTGGCAGCTAGTTAGGGGTATTGCTTAAGCAACTCCCTCATTTCTTAGGCGTCTGTCGCTTAAGTGATAGCCTTTTACTTATGCAACAAGGCGAGTATCGCGTAAGTGATGCCTGGTCGCTTAAGCATGGCCACTTAAGTAACCTAACGGTCGCTTAAGCAATAGCCTCTTAAGTGACCTGGTGGTTTCTTAGGTAATGCTTAGGTGGGTTAAATTCCAATTTTTGTGATTTTTTATTATTTTTGAGACTTAGAGCTTGGGTTTTCAAGTTTTTGGGAAATTTCTTCCATTTTTTAAGTTGGGTAAGCTCCAAATCTTTATTTCAATTATTTTTATTTTATTATTGTCATTTAAATCCTTTTAAAGTTTGAATCCAAAGGTGGATTTTTGGGATTGTGGCATAGTAGGCCTAAACATTGGTAATTTTTTAATTTAAACTCCAATTTCAACCCAGCTTCACTTGAGTTTTCTTCTATCAAAATCATGGGAAATATATTTTTAGACTTAAATTTCAATTATACCCTTCATTTTTGAAAACCTTTTTTGGGTGTCCATTTTGACCCCGACTTGAAAATGGGCAATATAGGTATCATTGGCTCTTTTTGTCGCCTAGATTCTATATTTGTGTATTTTAGTTGATTTTGGATTCATTTGCAGGGTGAAGGCTTGGCATTGAACATAACAGTTTATGATATTTAAGGTAGGTTATGTCTTATCTTTTTTTAGACTAAGCTGGATAGTTAATATTAGAATAAAATTATATTATAGCTGTGAGAACTAATCATGTAAATGGCTATTAATATTAGGTTGTGCTTGTATTGGTGTTGTGTTATTGTCATTTCGTGTATTGAGACATTATCTACTATGTGTGATTGTGTGGGGTGTTGTGTGATGATGTTGGCCTTATGTATGTATATTTGATAGTATCCTTCTAGTGAAAATCCTAAATTAGAATTTATGTGGTATCAATAATATATTATTGTGTATTTATCTCTATTGGCATATGATTACATTGGATTTACTGATTGTTTGCATATTGGGTTAATTTTGACTCATGTGGTTGGCATATTGGTTGACCTAGGAAATTCTCCTTCTGGTTGGTTGTGAGCCATCCTCATATTATAGACACTTGTAAGGCACTGGTACCATTGTGGAAATACTAGAAACACTAGCTTATAATATCTTTATAAACTCTCTGCTAAGGGATATATCGAAGAGGAGTCAAGGATATTGTTATTGGTTATTTGATTACATATGGGTTGTGAACCCCCATGGGTCCTACCTTGGAAACATAGCTCCGTAGAGGTATATGGAGGTGTGCAACAACCTAGGGCATCATATCATCATCACATCATTATCATTATCATCATCATCATTATCATCATCTTCATTACATTTCGTATATATTATGCTCATTATGTGATGTATTATTATCCATGATGTGATATCTATCTATTTGTACTTCTTTCTTATACTTTCATTTGGTATAAATATATACTTGTGCTTTTTTCTTGTATTATTTATGTATGGTATATGTATATTTTTTAAAACTATTAGTGGAGATGGTATGGGCTATCGTCTGGGATATTTTTTTATTAGGTGACGTACCCGTAGTGTGTATTTTAAATGCTTTATTTTCTATTTTTCTAAGTCAGCCTATGATACCTACTAAGTATAAGTAGATTGTACCCACCCCTTATGTGCCTTTTTGGTACTAATCGAGGTGCGAGTGCATTGTACGATAGCTGATTTAAGCGATATTAGGAGTATATTTGAGGTTGAAAATGATCTATACTTCCAGAGTTGATCTACTACCTCTCCTTATCTATTTCTTCTATTATAATATTTGAGTGGTTCTGATTTATTCTAGAAGCTTTTCCTTAGGCTTTCGAATTGAATTCTTATTTCATATCATTTTGGGTTATAGGCATACATGTCAAGGTTTCCTACAACAAGTGCCAGTGTGACCCTTGGTTTATTGGCCATGACAAAAAAGTATCAGATTAGTGAGGTTTATTGGTCTTATCAATGTAAGAACAGGGTATTAAGTAAAATCTTGTGGATCAGTTTATAGATGTCCATATTTTAAGAGGATTTAAGATATCTTTAGGAAACCTTCCTTATTTTATTCTAGATCATGCATATCTTTCATACCTTCTATTTAAAATAGTATTTAACTCTTTTCTCCAAATATGGTAAGGACTATATCCCATGAGGCTAGACATACAGAGCTATCTTTTAAGAACAAAGTTCAGTCTAGACTGTGAGTTTTGAGTCGTGAATGGGCTCGAGGTAGTGAATGGGTATGAGGATCTTCCCAATCTAGAGGTAGTACTAGGGGGTCTCTCCTAAGCCTTAGGTTGAGTATGCTACGGATATGGATCCTACTTCGATCCCATAATGTTTTTCTATCCCAATCTTGATAGGGTTGTTGATTTTCTTGCTGGAATATTTGAAGGGTTTTTCTTTGAGTGCACCTAGTATTTCTTTAGCTCTGAGTATTGTACCTCCATATATGCTAAAGTCTAGCTATGGTGTTCTTCTAGTTTCGAGTGTAATTCTATTAGTAGTACTGAGATTTGCTTATGGCTCCCCATAGACTAAAATTATTGTTCCTCCTTCTACCCCGGTATTTGAGTATGGTATTCCAATATAAGAAGTTTATCTTTTTTCTATGTTACCTCCTCATGTGGGATCTCAGCTAGCCAAATTAACTATGCCACATAATGTTGTGAGTACAATTATGTCTTTTGAGGATCATAAGAGGTTTAAGTGATTCACTCATTTAGGTCCTCCTATGTTCAGTAGTGTTCTGGGTGAGAATGCCTATGAGTTCTTGATTGTCATGAGAAATCGAATAACCTTGGTTTGCTTAGTCGCACGAGATTGCTTATACAATTTTTTAGTTGAGAGATACAGCCAGAGATTGGTAGATGTTACTTCTTAGTTGCGGGCCTCTTGATTCTTCAAAGATGACTTGGGATTAGTTTTTTAGGCCTTTTTGGACAGGTTTATGTCATATAGATTAAGGGATCAGATGAGAGATGAGTTTGATCACTTAGATCAAGGCCTCATGACTTTTATAGTGTATGAGGCATGCCTTCATGCCTTGTTTAGATATTCTTATACTAGCATTACCACCGAGTCTGAGAAGATTCAGAAGTTCATAAAGGGGTTGGATATTTCTCTTTACCTAGCTATGACTCAAATAGTAGTATCTAGGGAATTATTTTAGAATATAGTGGATCATACTAGGATGACCAAGCCTATTCTTTGAGGGTTTTAGGATGGCACCAAGAGGGTGCACCATTAGGGTGAGTTCAAAGGTCATATAACTTAAGGTAGAGGTAGAGATTCTAGAAGTTTCCATGGATATCATGGTAGATTAGTGAAGGTAGCCATACAGGGTTTATGTAGTGGATTTTTTCTTTCCAAAGCTTTCCATGTGATGAGGTTGGCCATTTAGCTGAGGACTGGCCCCATCATATTTTTATGGCTACTCCTATATCCTTCGTAAAAGGTAGAGTTTCTACTAGATGTATGTGAGAAATAGGTAGTGGTGCTCAGGGTGGTAGCTGTAGGGCTACTCAGTTAGGAGGTTGTCGTGGATAGTGCTATGCTATACCCACCAGACCAGACGCAGAGACTTCAGATATCGTTATCATAAGTACCACACCTATTTGTTTTAGATCCGCATATGTATTATTTGATTTGGCATTGACTTTCTCCTATGAGTCCGCATAGTTTGATTTGGGTTTTGATTCTGCTAGTGAGCCTCTTATCATGCCTATCTGTATATCTAGCCCTATAGGAGACTCTTTAATTTTGGATCGGGTGCACTAATATTATGTTGTGACCTTTGTTGGGTGTGAAACTTGGGTAGATTTAATTGTCCCAGATATGGTAGATTTTGATGTTATCTTGGGCATGGATAGGTTAGCTCCTTATCATGTTGTACTAGACTATTATGCTAAAATCATGACCTTTTATTTTCCTGGTGTGTCGAGGATAGCTTGGAAGAGTGTGCTTTATTTGGGTCCCTAGACAATTATATCTTTATTTCATGCTCATTTCTTGGTTGAGAGGAAATGTTTGTCTTATTTTGCTCATATTTATAATACTAGTGTTAATTCACTTCCTTCTTTGGATTCATTTCACGTTATTCATGAGTTCATGGATTTTTCCCCGTGAATTTATCTAGTATGCCTCCAAATTATTATATTGACTTTGCTATTGATGTTGATCCAGGCACTTAGCCTATTTCTATTCCTTCTTATAAGATAGCCCCAACAGAGTTTAAGAAATTAAGGGATCAGTTGCAGGAGTTGTTGGATAAGGCATTTATCTGACCTTGTGTATTACCTTGGAGTGCGTCTATCTTGTTTATGAAGAAAAAGGATAGGTCTATGCATTTATGTATTGATTATCGAGAATTAAATAAGGTGATAATTAAGAATAAGTTTCATCTTCCTCGTATTAATTATTTGTTCGATCAACATTAGGGTGCTTTGGTGTTTTCAAAGATTGATTTGAGTTTTGGGTATCACCCATTGAGGATTAGAGCATTGGATATTCTATAGACTATTTTTCAGACTCTATGTAGTCATAATCAATTCTTGCTTATAACCTTCGGGTTGACCAATGCACCAGTCGTGTTCATGGAGTTGATGAACTGGGTAGTTCAATTTTATCTCAGCTTTTTTGTCATTATATTTATGGATAATATCTTATCTTATTCCAAGAGTGAGGATGGCCATGAGAAGTATTTGCAAATTATGCTATGGAGATTGAGGGATAAGATTGTATGCTAAGTTAACTAAGTATGAGTTTTGATTGGAGTTTTTTTCTTTCTTAGGTCACGTAGTGACCAAGAATGGTATTATGATTGATCCAGCCAAGATTGTAGTGGTCTATGATTAGGCTAGGCCTTCTTCTCTTACTGAGATTTAGAGTTTTGTTGGTTTTGAAGGCTCCTGTTGGTGCTTTTTGAGGTTTTTTTATCTATTATGTCTCTATTGACCACGTTCACTTAGAAAAAGATTTCGTTTCTAGGGTTCGATGCTTGTGAGTTGAAAATTCAAGGATTTGTTGACTTCAACTCCTATTTTGATCTTGCCCAAGGAGGGCATGGGTTTTACTATCTTTTGTAATGCTTCTGGTATTAGGTTAGGTTTTGTGTTGATGCAAGAGCGTAACATCATTGTGTATTCTTCTCTTCAGTTGATGCCTTATGAGTGGAATTATCCTACCCATTACTTGGAGTTTTGTGTGGTTGTTTTTGCTTTAAATTTATGGAGGCACTACTTGTATGGATTCCGTTGTGAGATTTTCTCGGATTATCACGGCCTTTAGTATTTCTTCACCCAGCGAGATCTTAATATGAGGTAGTATCATTGGCTTGAGTTGCTTAAGGATTATGATCTTACAATTCTCTATCATCGGATCAAGGATAATATAGTTGTGGATTCCTTGAGCCGAAAGTAAACTAGCATGGGTAGCTTGGCGTATCTTTTGTCCCAGGAGAGGCCTTTGGCTTTAGAGGTTCAGTCTTTGTCTAACCAGATAGTTAGGCATGATATTTAGACACCTTGGTGTGTTTTGGAATTTGTGGAGGCTAGGTCTCCCTTGATGGAGCAGATTCAGGTTTATCAGTTTGATGATATTTAATAGAGAGTGGTCTAGGATGAGATATTGAGTGGAGAGGCTAAGGAAGCCTCACTTGATTTAGATGGTATTTGGAGGATTGGGCGTCATGCTTAGATGCCGAGAGTGGGTGATTGTATTAGATTGATTTGGAAGGAGGCTCATTATTCTAAGTATTCGATCCATCCAGGAGTGACTATGATGTATCATAATTTGAGGTAGCATTACTGGTTGGGTGGCATGAAAAAGGATGTAGAAAATTTTTTGGCTCGTTGCATATGTTTCCAGCAGATAAAGGCCGAGCATTTGAGGCCTGGTGGTTTGATTCAAAGGCTACCCTTTCCCGAGTGGAAATGAGAATATATCACTATTCTAGTTTGACAGGGTTGCCTCATACTTCTCATGGTTCTAATAGTGTTTGGGTCATCGTGGATTGATTGACAAATTATGCTTGTTTTATTCCTATTCAAGTTGTTTTAGTGATGAATGGTTGGACCATATCTACATTCATGAGATTGTTCGTCTTCATGGTATGCCAATGTCAATCATTTCAGATTGAGGTTTAGTGCTCACCTCTCACTTTTGAAAGACTTTCCAGGAGGAGTTGGGTACCCAAATTGATCTTAGTACATCTTTTCACCCCTAAACCGATGATCATTCAGAGAAAACTATTCAGGTTTAAAAGTATATGCTCCACACTTGTGTTATGGACTTTGGCTTTTAGTGGGAGCAGTACCTAGCTTTGGCGGAGTTTGCATATAATAATAGCTACCATTGTTATATTGAGATGGATCCTTTCGAGGCTTTGTATAGTAGGCATTTTTTATTTCCAATTGGTTGGTTTGAGGTTTCTAAGATTACACCTCAAGGTAATACTTGCTTCGAGAGTCTTTGGATAGTGTTCAGGTTATTCAAGATATACTTCGAGTGGCTTAGAGTAGGTAGAAGTTTTATATGGATTGTAGACTTTATGCCTTGAGATTTAGTGCTGGTGATCGAGTCTTTCTTTATGTATCACCCACAAAGGGCATGATAAGGTTTTGGAAGAGGGGAAAGCTTAGATCTATGTATATTAGACCTTTTGAGATTCTTCAAACTATTGGGGATGTGGCTTACGAGTTAGCATTGTCCATAGATTTATCAGTTGTTCATCAAGTTTCTCATGTTCCATGTTTTGGCATTACATTTTTTATTAGTCTCATCTAATTCATTGGGATTCATCCTAGTTAGATAAGTGGTTGTCTTTTGTTGAGGAGCTCATCTCCATTCTAGCTAGGGGTGTTAGACGGATACTTTCTAGAAATATTCCAGTGGTTAAGGTCTAGTAGAGACATTTACCTATAATAAGTCTACATGGGAGGTTGAGTCGGTAATTTTTGGCAGTTATCCCCTGCTTTTCACTAATCCAGGTATTTCTATTGCTTTAGTTCGAGGACGAACTAGATTCTTAGTAGTGGATGATGAAATGATATAATTTTTAGTGATTCATGTGAATTATTAATTTTTGTGTGATTTTACCATTTTAACCCTCCTCATGGTTGTGTTGTGGTATTTCTGGGTGTGGGGATAACTATCATGGTTCCCATTGCATTTCAATGTGATTTGAGCGAGATTCTGGATTTTGGTGGTTATAAAGGTTTATAGTTGACTCTAATCAACATTTATTGACTTGTGCATAGGATGGAAAAATAGATTGCGCCAGCAGATCTGGAACATCGATTTTAGGTTGGTAACCTGGTTGGTGTGGATTTACTGACACAACCTGAACTAGGGCCTTGTCGTAATGGGCATCTTAAGTCCAACGGGAACCGGAAACCACCCTCAATACCCAATCCAACCAACCAATGTATACCCTGAGTCGGATAAATTTCAAACATATAATAAGATATACATTTGGAGATATAAGGATTTTGGGATAAGTCTACCTCCTAGACCAACCCAACCAAGTCAATACATCAATAACCAACCAACCAAACCAATACCATAACCCAATATCTATAAATATATATATATATATATATATCATAATCATTCCATACCCTTGTCCACAGTAGTCCATACAAAGCCTCTAAACCAAACCAAAGATTATCTAGTCAAGACATGCCCCCGACCATAGACATTAACCGAAGTCTATGAAAAGACTAAAGCATGTAAAGTAATCTACATGAAATGGATGCCTTCCGAACTATGGAAGATCACCACTTCAATCCAATATCGACTATCCTCGAATTTGATCAATGAGCAGGAAGAGTAGTATGGCTGATTTCTGCATCACATGGAGATACAACACTCGAAGATAGGTTAGCGAGTGAACGCTATCATGCAATCAGGATAAGGAAACAATTATTCCAACCTTTAAAACCAAGTAAACCAACCATATGCATTCACAACCATACATACATACATATATAACTATGCTGGGAAAGGGAACCAGGTTTAGCATGCCTTTAAAACCATTAACCTAGGTATGTTTAGCATAACCATCATAATCCACCTATGGGATATATGGGTACAGTGTTACCCCTTGGACGAGCCTCGATGTGTGTAGCCGCACGAACCAAAGATACTATAGGAGTCAGGGATTCCCGTGTACCCTTCACTCTTTATAATACATATATACAAGTGTTAGGGGATTCCCGTATACCCCTCAAGTATATGGTTGCCATGACCAATCCTCATGTCAGCAAATATGAGTTCCCAATATCCGTCCATTAGACTCACATATTCACGGTTAGCTATCATACCTCGCCATTATTTCCCAATTAAAACCATTACCATAAAACCATACCACCAATTCCATTTATTGTTAACCAAAGCTATAAGTAGTGGTATCGTCATACCGACTATAGCTTGCAAGAAATGTCCATATCCAACCTTAGGAGATTTCCTTGCACTACATAGGTTACATTATAAAGTTTACTTAGGGGATTTGAATGTACCATGCAAGTACATCATTTTTAGGCTTGCTTGAGGGATTACATGTACCCCAAAAGTATTTTATTATTAAGTTTTGCTTAGGGTAATCTCATGTACCCCATAAAATGTTCATCATTCAAACCAATTTTATTATTTCATTCACTTAGGGGATTCTCGTTTACTCCGTAAGGCTTTCATTCAAATCAATTTCATAGCCACCAAGGCCTTACCATTTAACCACCCCAAACAATCCCAGCCATTCAAAACCATTTCAGACTATTCAAAACCATTTAAACAAATCTAGGGTTCCATTACCAAACCACACCATGCAATAGCTTCAATGAAAGTTCAACAATAGAGTAAAACATTCTCATAGGCATTTTATCAAACATGTTGACGGCATACCTTTACCAAGACCAAACAAAAGAATAAACCATCAATTTTAGGGTTTCCCATGAACCATTTGCTAACCCACAACCTACAAGCACCCATATATGCAAACCACCACAAAAAAACATATGAAAACATAATTTAAAGCAATAGCAAATAATACTCAATAATATGCATCCAAAACCCTCAATATTGGTTTTCAAAACCACCATTTATGATTCATAATCAATGTTTAAAATATATTAAAACATGCCTTTAGTTGTAACTAACAATGATGGAGGAGTACATCAATATACAAGAAGATTCATGGAAGGAAACTTGACTCTTGAGCCCTTTGAAGAACACTAGTACAAACCCTAGCCTCCAATCTTCAAGAGAGAGTTAGAGAGTGTTTTTGTTGTGTTTCTATCTTCCCAAGTAAGTTATGAGAGGCCACCCAGTGTCATATAATATGGGGACATAAGGGTTTTGGGACTCGAAAATGTTTGGAATACACATAGCTCAAAAGTTAAGTATGCACTCAAGAGGGTACGACCACCCTACCCCACCCCCCTTAGCCATACCCTAGAGTACGAGTGGTATGCTAACTCATATCCTAGACCTTACCATTGACTTTAAAATTTATTATCATACGACAACACATGTCAAACTCGTACCCTAAGGTAGGATAATTACCCCTAACTTGTACCTTGGAACATTTCAACTAGGCTAATCAATAATCGTCATGCGACTTGGCATCATACACCTTGTATCCTACCATAGACTAGTATTATGCTTAGTCGTATCTTGGATAGAAACTTACCCAAGCACATTGACTAACATATGAGAGAGGGATACTAATACATACCATAGCATACGAGAAGTATGTTCAAACCGTACCTTGTCCGAATGTTCAAACTCAAGAAATTTTGCAAGAGCCAAAGTTTAGGGTGTTTCATTCTCCCCTACATAGGATCATTCATCGTCAAGAGACAGGTAAAGTAAATCCCAAGCACGATTTTACCATTAATATGCATCAAACTTCCCTTTAAAAAAATTAGAAGATAAGGACATAAATCAAGATGGGAAGATCATCACATACACTAAGCATGATTTACACCCCAACACCTCCATCTCAACCTCTAACTAAGATAGAAAACAAAGATGCAAGGAAATCCAACCCTTCCTTTAACTGAGTTAGAAAACAAAGATATAATGAAAAACACATACCTCATGCACGAATTTGTGGAATGAAGAGCCAATGCGGATACATGGACTCCATGTCCTCTTATGCATCCTAAATGGCTTCCTCAGATATTTGGTTCCACCATATAACCTTCACCGAAGCAACACCTTTTGTTCGTAATCAAAACCTACCAACCCAGGATCCTCATTGGGACCTCCTTAGGACAAAAAGTATTGAGAAACCAATATCACCCAAAGAAAACAACCAACGAAGGACTATCCATATCTTACCGCAATACAAATATATAGAATACCAAATCATAATGGGCATCTCAAGTCCAATTGAGATCGAAAACCACCCCCAATACTCAATACAACCAATCAACATATATCCTGATTCAAATGAATTCAAAACTTATAACAAGATAATACATTTGGAGATATAAGGACTTTATAGGTCTACCTCCTAGACCAACACAACCAAGTCAATTCATCCAATAACCAACTAACCAAACCAATACCATAACCCAATATGTATAAATATATATATATATATCATAATCATTACATACCTGAGTCCATAGTTGTCCATAAAAAGCCTCTAAACCAAATAAAAGAGTATTTAGTTAGGACATGCCCCCAATCATAGCCAAGAACCAAAGTCTATGAAAATACTAAAGTATGTAAAGTAATTCATGACATAAAATATATACCTTCTGAACTATGAAAGCTCACCACTTCAATCCAATATCGACTGTCCCTGAATCTGATTAATGAGCAGGAAAGGTAGTATGGCCTATTCCTGCATCACGTGGGGATACAACGCTCGAAGACAAGTTAGCGAGTAAACACTACCATGTACTCAGGATAAGCAAAAAATAATGCCAATCTTTAAAACCAAGTAAACCAACCATATGAATTCATAACCATACATACATATATATAACTACCACCAAAAATATGTGAAAACATAATTTTAAGAAAGAGTAAATAATACTCAACAATATGCATCCAAAACCCTCAATATTAGTTTTCAAAACCACCATTTATGATTCATAATCAATTTTTAAAATATATTAAAACATGCCTTTATTTGGAACTAACAATAATGTAGGAGTACATGCCTTATACAAGAAGTTTCACAGAAGGAAACTTGACTCTTGAGCCCTTTGAAGAACACTTGTAGAAACCCTAGCCTCAATCATTAAGAGAGAGTTAGAGTCTTTTTGTTGTGCTTCTATCTTTCCAAGTATGCTATGAGAGGCCACCATGTGTCATATAACATGGGGAAATAAGGATTTTAGGGTGGGAAATATTTGGAATACCCCCAACTCAAATGTTAAAAATATGCACGCCGAAGGGCACAACCAGCCCCTTCCTTAGTCATATCGTAGGGTATGAGTGGTACCCTAACTCATACCCTAGCTCTCACCATAGACCTCCAAACTAATTATCATATGACAACACATACCAAACTCTTACCCTAAGTTATGAGAAGTATCCCTAACCCATACCTAAGACAGATTCAACTAGGCTAATTAATAAAAATCATACGACTTGGCATCATACACCTCGTATCCTACCATACAACTAGTATGTTTCTTAGTCGTATATTGGATAGAAACCAACCCAAAGACACTGAATAATATATGACATAGGGACACCAACCGTACCATAGCATACGAGAATTATTCTCAAATTGTACCTTATCCAAAATGTTCCAACTCAAGAAATTTTGCAAGGGCCTAAGTTTAGGGTGTTTCATTTACGGCTTTTATATCTCATTTCACCTCTTAGTTTAAAAGTTATGAATTTAGGTTTTGGGGGTCAACTTTGTAAAAATGATATTTTATTAAAAATTTGATATTTCTATTGAGTTTGGAGCAGCTATTAAGTCCAAGTCGCCAGTTGGTGAACCACTCAGCTGGTACACTCGCTTAGGTGACTTCTTGGTCACTTTAGTAACCTAGAAGCCAACTGGGAGTATCGCTTAAATGGCTTCCCCATTTCTTAGGTGCCTGTCACCTTTTCAAAAAAGTGGGCATCGAGTAAGTGATGCCTAGTTGCTTAAGCGAACCAGTGGTTGCTTAGGTGATGTCTGGCTAGGTTAATCCCCCATTTTCATGATTCTTCACCATTTTTGAAACTTAGAGCATAGGGTTTTGAGTGTTGGATAATTTCTACCATTTTTAAGTTTTGGTAAGCTCCAAATCCCTATTTCAATTATTTTTATTCGATTATTGTTATTTAAATCCTTTTAAAGCTTAGAAATCAGAGATGCAACTTAGGATTTTAGCCCAAAAGGCCTAAAAATTGGTAATTCTTCAATTGAAACCCTAATTCCAACCATTTTAACATGAATTTTCTTATATAAGTTCCTTTAATTATGAAAAATATATTTTAAGACTAAATTTAGTTTTAGCCTTCTATTTTAAAAACCCATTTTGGGGGTTCGTGTTAACCTCAACTTAAAAATGGGCAATATGGATATCGTTGGCTTTTTTTAATGCGTTGATTATATATTTGTGTATTTTAGTTAGTTTTGGGTCCATCACAAGGTGAAGACTTGGTGTAGAAGCCTTATTTGCACCTATTTTTGGGATTTGAGGTAGGTTATTGTAATGACCCTTTAGGTCATTTTTCAGATTTTTGTTTTTTTTTTTTCGTTAGAGATTTTTCATTACTACCCTAAGTCATTTATAACTGGTGGGACTGATAGTTTGTTTACTGGGCAGTTCATCTGGTTTTTACAACCATTTCCCTATTTTAACTTCTTCATTGATTCCAAATGGACACCGAGCAAAAACATCAGTAAATGGGACCCTTGTATGCTTATTAAATGCTGAGAGAATGCTCTTTAGAGGCAATATTGAGGAACTTTGATACTTGTTGGTTATGAAGGATGGCATTGAAAGAAATTTCTGGATGATTATGCCATATGCCTAATTTATTGGTTAAGCTTATGGAGAGCAATTGATTATACTAATGTTTTGGCTATTGATTGAGCTACCGAATATACTATTAAATGAGCCCTTGACTACGTGTTGTCTAAGCCATAAATTATTTTATTGACTATGTTATGATTAAGCTATAAATTATTCCATGGATTAGTTATTGCTCAAGTTATTGATAATCTACCTTTTATGTTAATTATAAGCCATAAATTATACTATTGATAAGTCATTGCTCATGTTAATGCTTATGACTATGATCATGCTAAACAATTATGCTGGTAATAATGTTAGAAAGTATCCTTATTGTTGACATTATAAATTATGTTATTATTATGCTATATTTTTATTCCAATTTAGTTAATTATACTATGCCATGAATTATATTAGAAATCTTGATTCTTAACTATATTCGCATGTATGGTATTAATTATACACCCGGTTAAATTCGGAATGATGATGTTCGTATTGATTATAACTAGCAATGCCGGAGGATACTATAATGATATATTGATACCCGGCAAGGCTAGAGGATGATTATGATGATATATTGATGTCTTTCAAGGACGGAGGATACTATGATGAAATATTAATACCCATATAATTCTAATGATATATTAATGCCCAAAAATACTGGAGGATACTATAATGATATTGATACCCGGTAAGACCGGAGGATGATTATGATGATATCAATAAAAACCCAGCAAGGCCAAAGGATTTATATGATGATGGATTGATACCGAGAAAGGCCAGAGAATGATTATATTTATGTTCCAATGTGTACATCTACCCACTTGAGTCTAATATGCCCTATGTATGGAAATTATATGCTTATATACATACTTATATAAAATTTGGGTATGTTATTACATTAGCGATGCCGGTTATAAGTCCATAAGTGATAAGTTTTTATAATGTGATATAGCTAATGATTAGAGCTAGATATGGAATAGTGATAGACATTGTTAAATGACTAATAATGACTAGTTGATAAACAAAGATTAGTCAACAAATGGTGATTTATTAATAAATAATGTTACCTGATAAATGGTGTTAGTTGATAAATAATGATTATCTAATATATGATGATTAGTTGATATGTGGAGAGTAGCTGTTAAATGATGACTAGAGGTTAGATGATTACCAGTAATCAAAGGCATTAGTTAATAAGAGATGGTTAGTCATAAATCAGTAGCTAGTAAGTATCGATAATGATTTTGTTAAATGATGGTATGTTATGATCCGAACTAGGTCCTGGCTGTGATCAGTATCTCAAGTCCCACTTGGACCAGAGACACCCCCTTCACCTAACTAAACCAACACAACACCCCCAAATGTCGGATAAATTCCAAAAATATAACAAGATAGTGTGAAATGAAATTTATGGTAAGTCATAATATTTCTATACCGACCACTAGTAATTGGAAAACATTTCATCACCAAATGATTAACCAAACCACCCAAGTCCACGGTAATCCACCAAAGCCTATAAAAACTGGATGTCAATAAAATATTGGGACATTCCCAAAAACTAGCAAAAGCAAAGTATAAACAAGGTCTAAGGCATAGGAAATAAGGACCATAAAATGAAGCCTTTGAAGTATGGAAGCTCTCCACTTCAATGCCAAATCACGAACAAACATGAGTACCTAATCACTACACAGGAAAATTAGAGGAAGTTTTGGTGCCTACATTGCGTGGGGATACACTATCCGGAGATGGATAATGGTTGGAGCACTAGTATGTAACTCATGGACAAAAGGTAAAATAATACCAAGTCAAATCCAATTAAAACCTGATGCACATCATCATATACATATGTAATTAATATACCGGGGTAGGAATCAAGGTTTAACATAAATCTTTGAAATCATATCCTAGGTTGTGTAGCTTAGTTGTCATATTAATAATACCCATGGGATATATGGGATCCTTCTCTCACCCCTTGGTCGGGCCCCAATTAATGTAACCACACGAATTAGAGACTAATCTTACATATATGCATGAGGGACTCAAACCTCCCACTAATATACTAAGATGACTTAAGAACCTGATCATATAGTATGATATGGGTGACTTAAACCTCCCAATCATATAATACAGGAACTCGAACCTCCCGATCATAGTAAGTAAGAGGAACCGAGCCTTAGGCCATTTTGACCCTGTATTGGCAAACATTGTTTCCAGTGTTAATCCTTCAGGACCTCCACCTTCACAACTCTACTACACAACCTTCTTTAAATTCTAATTGAAATATTTAGCATACATTCCCATTTTATTAAACCAATTATAAACCACATTACCACACTGGTATCGTTATGTCAACATCACTTGCAAGTTGACATCATTATTCCATATTATCCATTCAACGAACTTGGGACTCAAACTCACCGGTCAAAAGATATCCAAGTAGACAACCATTTTGAGACTCAAACCCTATTCAAGTAAATAATCATTTTAGGAATCGAACCTATTGTCCAAATAAGACATCAAATGAATTAAACATTTGGGACTCAAACCCACTTAGCCAATTCAAACCCCAAGGTTTCAGCAAAAAATAATTAATGGATATCAAAACCTTTAAATAGTCCTTCATCAATCATTATCATCATTATGCCAAAGCCTTAGTTCAAAAATACAATTCAAATTGTGAGAATATCATTATCATTAATAATTTCACAAATAGGTAGAGATATGCCATTATCAAAGAAAAAATCATTAAATTTAGGGTTCGACTATATCCCAACATTAAATCACCATTCACATGTAACCACATGTGCAAAACCATAATTAAAACAAAAATAATCATAATTTAAACTATAGAAAAGAATATTCAATGATATGCATTCACACCCTTCAACCTTAGTTCCAAAACAACCATCAATGGTTCATGAACAATGTTTTAAACATATGCTTTTAGTAAACTAACAATGAAGGAAGAGTTATATTCCTAAAATAGTAAGATGTAAAAAGTAAAACTACCCTTGAAAGCCTTAAGTAATCAAACTCTCAAAAACCTAAGTATGGAGTCTTGAGAGAAATTGAGAGAAAAAAGTGTTTGTTTTTTTAGTTATGGATGTAAATAAAGCCCTAATAATGATTTATAGGTCATGGGTTGTGTTTGGTAAAAGAGTTAAATGTCTAAAATCCCTTATCTTAAAAATTATAAAAATGTTATCCTGGGCTACGTGTCCACCATCGACTCATAACCACATTTTCTGACTCATAGCCATTAGTCATATTCTAGAAAGTGAGTTAGACACTGATACACTATCCACCTTATGACTCCATGATCTTATACATAACCTAACCTTACGACTCATAGGGTCTAGCCGTTACCATCACATTACCCAAAGGGGTTAGACATTGGAAAACATACGACTCAACCCTACCGCTTATAACATGGTTTTATAATTCATAGTGAGTCACTCGTACTAAGAGAAGAACTTACCCAATTACACACTAATTTGGTCACCATACCATATAACTTGTATTATAAGTCATCAATAGGGCAGTGAGCTCAAAGCTCAAGGAGTTTCCAAGGACAAAAATCTGGGGTAGTTCATGCTAGTATTATGGAATCTGGTTATATTGTCAAATATTAGAAAATTGTGAAATATCGTAAATGATCGATTGGTAATAATTATGGGATGATGGTTAAATGATGATGAAAGTTAGCTGTAAAATTTGTTGATGGCTTTATTTTCTCTTGGGTGTACTCTCTAGACATATAGGAGGCTGTGATGAGTTCTTTACTTTTCTACACCAATTGGCATATGGGAGCCAATTTTGCAGTTATGTTTTCTTGTGATGATACTTTATGATAAGTTTTTATTTCAAATTGTTTACTAATTATATATGGAAAATATTGGCATTTGTTGATGCCTTATGTTATACTATAATTCTAGTTTAATTACTTATTGTGTATAATGATGTTGGAGATGATTCAAGTCTATTTCTGTACCTTGACTCTGTTATGTTATCTTATATTTTATCATACTTATATCATGATTTAGCTTAGTCGGATGATAATGCCTACTAAGTACCCATTATTTTGGTACTCATACTATACTTCTGTACCTTTTTGGTGTAGATCAAAGTACTAGCTATCATTATTGATCATTGTTTATGTGGTGACTGGTCTATAGAGATAGGGTAAGCTCTTAGAGTTTAAGTTGCCCATTTCCCTCTATCTTTATTTTTATTCTTTTATTTCAAGACAGATTTATTAACTATTCTATACTTTAAGTTATATTAGTACTATTAGATTCTCTGGTACCGACTTTACCAGGTCATGGGATTGGTACCGTGAATTGACTATTTAGTTTATCTAGAGCCTTTATTATTTATATATAGTGTTCTTAAAATTCTTCTATATTGGGCATTTCCTACTGAATTAACCTATTACTGTAGCTCCGAGTTATGATTTGGCTTATCCATGATGAGATTTAGTAGGTTTTATCATGATTCATAAATTGGGATATATAAAATTGGTATCAGAGCCTAGGTTTCAATGGTATTATTGGTACAAGAGCAAGTGTCTAGTAGAGTCTTATGGAATAAAATAATGATGCTCGTTTCCTATCTTTAGGAGGCTATGGAAAATTCTTAGGAGTTTTTCACTTCTTTTACTCAAATCATGCTAAGAGTTTGAGTTGGTTTATAAAAGTATTCCCTTGACTTTATTCTTTTGCAGATGGCCAAGATACTTGCTACCGCTACACAGGTTGAGGATAGGGATCGCTCACCTATTAGTGGGTATCCCATAGGTCATGGACAGCCGTATGATGTTTTCCCATCTAGGGTCTGGGATAGGCCTCCTTCCCCAGGTCCTATTCTTTCTCATGATCTAGAGGATCTTTAGCCCCAGCCAACGATGGACTAGGGACCAGCCCAGCCTCCACCAGGGTTTGTTTTCTCTTTAGAGGTCAGAGATACATCGGTTCAACTTTTGGATTTAGTTTATGGTACACCATCTGATGGTGCACTTCCTACAAATTAGAGTGGTACTGAAGTGGGGGCACAGCCTATAGATGCAACTCTTAGAGTTAAGGTTTCTCTTACCCCGTTGGTTTCTCAGCTGGTAGTTTATTATCTAGTGGTTGCTCATCCTACTATGTCTTATGAGGAGTAGAAAATGTCCGATAGATTATTGAGATTATCTCTACCTAGGATTTTGGTGTTTTAAGAAAGGATGCATATGAGTTTTTAATTGCTTGTGAGGATAGGCTTTGTAATTTGAGCCTTATTGAGACTTGTGGTATGGCTTAAACAATATTTTATTTGGACTTTGCTTCTCGACATTTGTGGAGAATTTTTATGGATTCTAGACCAGTTGGATCTTATCTCTTATTATGGAATCTATTTTTCGAGATATTTTTGAAGAAGTATGTGCTTCGCAGCCTTAGAGATCATTAGAGAGATCAGTTCTCTAGATTATAGCAGGGCTATATGATAGATGCAGAGTATGAGGATTGTTTTTATGAGTTTTCTAGGCAGGTGATAGGATTGTTTTCATGGGTTTTCTAGGCATGTGACTTCTATTCTGGATACTAAGTATGAGAGAGTTTGTTGTTTTGCTAGAGGGTTGAGACTTCCTATTCATATGGATACTCGGAGTTTAGTTGCTATGGATAGATCATTTGCTAAGGGGACGTATCAAGCTCTGTGATAAAGGAGTTGCACTATAAGGGTTCAAAGGATCATGATAAGAGGCCTAGGTTTCATGGTAGATTTAGTGGAAGCCATCGTAGTTCCAAACCCAGAGATGGTGGTCTCAGAGTTGGCATCCTCTACGTCTATCTTATTAGAGCCAGCCTAGTCGACCTATTCGGCATTACTTTAGATTACTGACGAAGGTCAATCTAGCTCTAGTTATCACCCTGTTAAGGGTAGTGGTTGGTATTTGAGGGTTTTCTCATCTAGTTATTCTATTTATGATGGTTACTCTAGGTTAGCTAAATCTTTTGGTTCTTATTCAGTTTATGGTTTTTTTTTTACTTGTGGACTTTTTGGTCACTATTCACAGGATTTCCCTATTCATTGTGCGATTGTTGCATTATCCCTTAGTTAGAGATGGTTCTCATGGTAGCAGAGGTGGTTTCCAGGGTACTAAGGAGGTTAATAGGCAGGCAGGACAAATGGTAGGGCAGGTTCCCAGCCAAGTAGAGGGCGTGGTCAGTTGTATACAGTACCTGTTATACTTGAGGCTAAGACTTTGGATGCTATTGTTATAGGTACAATTTTGTCTTGTGATTCATTATTTGTGCCATTACACATATCTACTCTTGTGGGTGATTCTTTATTAGTGGATCAGGTTTTCCGACCATGTGTTATGACTGTTAGTGATATTGATACTTATGCTAATGTTATTATTCTGGATATGGTGGATTTTGATGTGACTCTTAGCATAGATTAGTTATCCCACTATCATACGATCAAGGATTAGTTTTCCAAGACTGTTACCTGAACTATACCCAACATACCCCCAGTTGTATTACAGGGAGTTTTAAGTCATGAGTTGATGTAGATTATTTCTTATATGTATGCTAGGAAACTTATTTTAAGGGGTTGCGAGTCCTATCTCATTTATATTTGATACTAGTGTGGAGAGTCCGCCGCTTGACTCTGTTTTTATAGTTTTTGAGTTTCCTGATGTGTTCCCTACCGACCTACCTAGCATTCCCCCTATTTGTTAGATTGAGTTTTCTAATAATCTTTAGCCTGGCACTTGACCTATTTCTATAGAACCTTACTATTTATCTCCTGTCAGTTTTAAGATCTTCTTAGTAAGAGTTCTATGAGATCGAGTGTATTTCCTTAGGGAGCTTCTATATTATTTGTGAAGAAAAAATATAGCTCCATGTGTATGTGTATTGATTATAGGCATCTTAATAAGTTAATGTTAAAGAACCATTATCCTATGCCTAGCATTGATGATTTGTTTGACCAACTTTAAGGAGCGACAGTGTTTTCTAAGATTTATTTGAGATCTGGTTACCATAAGTTCAGGATTTTTGGGATGTGGATATCTTGAAGATAGCTTTTAGGACCTGTTATAGTTATTGTGAGTTCTTAGTGACGTCATTTAGATTGACTAATTCCCCAAGAACATTAATGGATTAAATGAACTGAGTATTCAAGAATTATTTAAATTCCTTTATAATTATGTTCATCGATGACATCATTGTGTATTGAGGAGTAAAAAGGAGCATACACAGCATTTGAGGATCATGCTCTAGACTTTGAAAGATTATCTGTTATTTACCAAATTCTCTAAGAGTGAGTTTTGGCTATAGTCGGAGACATTCCTTAGACATATTATTTCTAAGAACGGGATTACTATAGACCCAGCTAAGATTGTAGTGGTTCATGATTGGGAGACCTATATTTCCGACTGAGTTTCATAGCTTCATTGGATTGGCCGATTATTATAGATATTTTATTAATTGTTTTGCTACTATTTCAGTGCCTCACATTGACTTGAAAGGAGGTTCCTTTTTTATGGTTTGAGGAGTGTGAGTTGAGCTTTGGGAAGCTCAAGGGTTTTCTCACTTCAGCTCTTATTTTAGATTTTCCAGTTAAGGGTGAGGGATTCACCGTGTTTTGTTATGCGTCTGGTGTTGGTCTAGGTTGTGTATTGATACAGCAGGGTCGTGTTATGTCTTATGCTTCTAGAAAGTTTAAGGTGAATAAATGCAACTACCTCACTCATGATTTGGAGTTGGCAAGGGTATTTTTTGTGCTTAAGATTTGGAGGTATTATCTTTATAGTATGCATTATGAGATTTTCATCGATCATCCCAGTCTTTAATATCTTATGACCTAGAGGAATCTTAATGCTTACAGCATAGATAGATGGAGTTGCATAAGGATTTGATATTTTGATCTTGTATCATCTGGGCAAGGCAAATGTGATAGCAGATGCCTTGAGTCGGAAGGTTATATGTATGGGTAGCTTCTCTTGCATATCAATTTCTCAAGGTTGTTGGCATGGGACATTCAGTCCTTAGCTAACTTGATGGTTCACCTTGATATTTCAGACCCTAGGAGGATTCTTGCTAGTGTTGAGGTGGCATCTTCATTATTTGAGCAGATACGAGATTGTTAGTTAGAGGATAGTAAGCTTTGCTTCCTTTATGATCAGGTGTTAAGTAGTTAGTCCAAGAGAAACACCATCGATTATGAGGATGTTTTGAGATTTGATAGTTGCATTTGTGGTCCACAGATCGATGAATTAATTCATTTGGTCTTGCATAAGACTCATAGCTTTAGATATTCCATTCACCCCAGCATAATCAAGTTGTATAGAGATTTGAAGTAGCATTATTGGTGGAGTGGTATGAAGACATATGTAGCAAACATTGTATCTCACTGTCAATCTTGTATATAGATAAAGGTCGAGCATCAATGACTAAGTGATTTGACTCATAGGTTACCCATTCCCGAATAAAAATGGGAACGAATTATCATTGATTTTTTAGTGGGTTGCCTTTCACTTCTCGTGGTTCTGATGGTATTTTCGTTATTGTAGCTTGTTTGACCAAATCAGCATATTTCATTCTTATTCAGTTGTCCTTCAGTGTTGAGAGATTAACTCATATTTATGTTTGGGAGATAGTTCATTTACCTTGTGTAATACCCCGAGAATACACCTTGGCATCACACGATGCTTACGACCCCAAAGGACCATAAGCTAACCCATGACTGGTACCTGCTGTGAGCACTGAATAATAATCAGGAAATAAATACAAAAGTAAGATTGAAAATGCCATAAGGTTCATAAAATTGAATCAATACTGAGTACATCTGTAGAATAAATGCTACTGTAAATGTCTAAAAGCCTCTAAAAATCTGAAATGAAAGAGTTGATGGGACATGCCCCGACTAACTCCAACTACTGTCTGAAAATAACTAAAATGCTGAAAATACTATAGATAATGCAATAACTAAATAAGTGTCATGTCCTCGATGGATGAGGACTCACTACTGTAGTTGCGGCTAATAGACTGATCTGTCTAAGTACGATCAGGAACCCAAGCATCCGAACCTATGATATAAGATATCATAGTGCAAAGAGAGAGTATACATCGGTACTTTGAATGTACTGGAATGCTAGGTGAGGTTAGGCTAATATGCATGGGTTCACATACATGAGAATAACAACTAAATATCATGAAGTAACTAGATGAGAATATATGCAAGACTGGGACTACTGTAAGTACTGAACATGCAATACCAAGCATATATCGTCTGTCTGAATTAGTCTGAAGCTGAAGTACTGAGTTTCTGATAGCTGATTACTGATAACTGAAGGTCATGGTTGTGTAGAACTGAACTGAGTTTTGTACTGAATACTGAATTCTAGAACTGGAACTATGGGACTTATCATCTAACCAACATACCCCAATTATAGATGGATTTGGGGTCTAACCTGTAACCCCAGTTGAAAGAGTGTTAGCATCGTGCCATGGGTTACTAACAGTAGCTGGGTCAACCTTAATCTAGTAGAAAGACTCATGAGATGTATATAATTATGTCAACCCTAGTCTGGCAGGAAGATAATTTACCCTACGCTGGCTATGTAGTTTTGTAACTCAGGGATGCTACTAAGGGTCAAACCCTTTGCTTGCAGGAATACCCCTATCCCTGTGTTCGCTCATGTAACACCTCGATTCTGTACCCTGGACGTTATACGGTGCTTACGATCCCGAGGGAACACAAGATAACCCATGAGTTGGTACCTGCTGTGAGCACTGAATAATAAGACTAAAATTAATGCAAAAAATAGGCTAAAATTCCATAAGGTTCAAAATATCTAAAATACTGATAAAATATAATATCTGAATCTAAAATACTGTCTGAAAATCTAGTCTGAAAAAGCCTCTAACTAAATCTATCTGAAAGTGAAGTTGATGGGACAATCCCCCAACTAACTACATCTACTAAAATACTGCTAAGTTAAAGTACTAAAATAAAAGTATATCCTCGATATATGAGGACTCACTGCTAAATCTGCTACTGTTGGCTAAATCTGGCTAAGCACGGTCAGGAACCTGAGCATCCGAACATATGATATGAAACATCATAGCGCAAAAAATGGGTATACAGTCGGTACGTGGGAATGTACTGGTATGCTAAATGAGGTAAGGTTGAATGCATGGGTTCATATACATGAACAATAACTAAGTGAATGATATGCAAGAGCTGCATAGCATACATAGAGGATCTATAACTACTGAACATCATATTGTGCATACTGTAACTGAGTATACTAGAACTGAATCTTATAATTGATAACTGAATATACTGATAATTTAAGTTACTGGTAACTTAGTGACTATATCGGACAGTCCTGATTCTATAGAATTGAACTGAGTTCTATTCTGAAGACTAAGACCAAAACTAAAATTGTGTGAGGTAATTATCTAACCGACATACCCCAATTTGAATGAAGAGGGGTCCAATTTATAATCCCAATTGGAAGGGTGTCAGTACTGTGCCACAGGTAAAGACAACCTGAAGAGTAACCCTCTACCGGCAGGTTCCCTAAACGAGAATGGTGGTACCCTCATCTGATAGGTTGAACCACCACATCAATCCTCAACTGGCAGGTTTGATGTCTTAACCTATGCTGGTTACGTAGTTCTAAAATGCAAGGATTGCTTCTAAGGATCACACCTATGCTAGCAGGTGATCCCCCATCCTTGGGTTCATTCGGTACTGAATCTTACTCCCAACTAAAGGACACTGAACTGTTATACTGGATTGAACTTGACTGACTTCACTGAGATTACTGAGTTTTCCAAAGGACTGTCACTAACTGAATATCTACTGAGTTCTATAACATACTTAGAGTACTACTGATCATGACATGACTGATGCTATTCTATAACTGACACTGGCTCTAGGTAAACAGCTAAATTGTTGGGTATTAAATGCCCCCAGGACTCGATAGCATTAAAAGTAAAGCAAAACATAATCTTGAATAACATAACAATGATCACTTGGTCATAATTCATTCATAGAGACATTCCATCAAACACTTGTAATGCATTAACTTGTACATGAATGGGGAATATATGTTAGCATGCTATAATGGCATTATTTCATTCTTATAGACAATTTATCAAACACATAAGAAGCATACTTGGTTCATTAAATCATAAACACTTACGGTTAACATTGTTACAACAATCACCTTTTAAATTAAAGGATTTATCATGAATATCATGTAATTCAACACATACTAGAATCAATTCTTGGAACTTGTAATCTAAATCATGGAATAAAACTGAAACAACTTCATGAACAAGAATTCAATCTAATTCAAACATGAAAATCATAAATCATAAATCTTGTATATTGAAAAAGGATTCTTGGGCTTCATGGAAGGTAAGGATCCATGGATAAACATCTAACATACTTTAATGGATGAGTTCTTAGAGAAATTCGTGGAATTGACCTTGATTCTTGAAAGCTAGGGTTTGTTTTCTTGAGAGAGAACTACCTTTTAATTTTAGAAAAAAGTGAATAATGAAGGGTTTTACACGTTTTTAGGGCTTAAAGCCCACATCTGGTGGAATAAAATCATGGGAAAAGACTATTTTAACCCTAGGTGAAACTATAATTTTTTGAGAAATTTTCTCGATCTCGAACCCTAGCACGACGCGGTGCTATCGCGTTGTGTCACAAGAAAATGACAACTGGGAAATTGTATGGTGGTGCGGCATGGTGGTATTGCGTTGCCATTTTGTTTTTGAATTGAAAGTCCACCGCGACGCGGTGAAATTGAGTTGGTACAGTGGAAATTACCAATTGTGAACTGGGTCTATGGCGCGACATGCCAATATCACAGAGCAACACTGGAAATTGACATTTTGTATTTTAACATACTCCGCGATGCACTACTAGCCTGAATGATGATGTTAAATGATTGAAACTTAAAATTACCATAACTTCTTACCTGGTTGTCGAATTTAGGCGAATGTTATGTCGTTGGAAAGCTAATTAAATTTCCTACGCAATGGAAAGCTCAAATATGAAAATTACTGAGTATTTCAAAATAAATTACTTAGGATAACCCATGTACTAAGGGTTAGTCTAGGCTAGAGAAATATGGGGTATTACAATATCTCCCCCTTGGGAACATTCGTCCTCGAATGCGGCTAGTTAACAGACAAACTGAGTTTACGTACTGAACTAGACATGTAAAACTGAAAAATGATTACATGATTGGTCTGATAGACTAAACTTGCATCTCAACATGTATATCTGATGCACAGGATACATGACTAAAAATATTGATAAGCTGAATTTACATATTGAACATGTATGTCTGATGCATGAGTACATATCTGAACGGATTATTGAATTTGTGACTGAATATGCATGAACGAAAACATGAGAATATGACTAAGACTGAATCATGATACATGAACTGAAATGATTCCTTAGATACATATCATGACAGGGGAATAGTTATACGACTGAGTTTGGGACTTGAGGGTAAACTATCAGAACCCATTACTTCAACTGGATTTGCTATGTGAAGAGAAAATATAAGGTTTAGATCATGATAGCTTGGGGATTATAGTGCATCTCCCCCTTGGGATGCTTTTTACCTCGAGAACATTGACTTGGCTGAGATACAAAGAAAAAGCATGAGACGATGCATGGGGCACCCATAAACTAAATTGTGATTGAATATATGGGATCTGAAACTAAGGCATAAATATATAAATGGGAGATCTATAACATACCAGTGACCACATTAGGAGAACTTTCTTGATCTTGTCCAAACTAGAGTGCGTAAAACCTGTTTAGGTGTTGCCCACTGGTAGCACTGGAAGAGACACCTTGTGGCCTGGCTTTCCACACTCAAAACAAACATCACTGACAGCTCTGCACACACCCTAATGATTCTTACCATACTCTTCACAAAATATATTAGTACAACCATTCATCCATACACTTGTTGAGTATGGAGCTTGAACTAAAGACTTTGAACAAAACCAGGAACCGTTACCCCCATCTGACTTAGGGTGATTGAAATTAAATCTATATGTTCTCGCCCTCTTATTTTCTCTCTCCTTCTCCTTAAGCTTCTGCTCCTTAATCTATTGAGAATAGACCATAAGCCTAGATATGTCCATCTCTTTGATCAACATCACTGTTCTGCACTCCTTAACCACACTATATGACACCTCAAATATGAACTTGCTCATTCTGGACCTATTGTCTGCTACTACATGGGAAGCATACCTGGCTAACTGAGTAAACTTGAGGGAATACTCTTTTACGCTCATACTACCTTGTCTGAGATTGATGAACTCTAAAACTTTGGATTCTCTCAGCTCTAAGGGAAAGAATCTATCTAGGAAGGCAGTAGTAAAATCCTCCCACTCTATGGGCTCTGCATCTATACCCCTGTCTACCTTCCACTACTTAAATCACGTGTGGGCTACATCTTGTAGCTGATAAGCAGCTAACTCAGCACTCTTACTGGAAGTCACTCCCATTATATTTATGACTTTTTGAATCTAATCAAGAAACTCTTGTGGATCCTCTTCTGACTTAGATCCCATAAAAGAAGGAGGATTCATCCAGGTGAAGTCCTAAATTCTAGTAGCAGTAGTATTGGCCACTGGGTTAGCCAAAACAGCAGTTGGCCGTTTATTCTGAGATAATACTGAATTGGCTAGAGTAGTGAATGCATTTCTAAATTCTGCATGAGAGACATGTTCATCCAGGGGATCTGCCTGAACGGGCTGAGGGGCTGACTAGTTTTTTATTCTTCTTTTGTTAGTCCTTTTGGGAGGCATATTCTGTAAATAAAAGGAAGAAGCAGATTAGACTGAGAGATTAACTTGACTCGTACGACATGAATACTAAAATAAGGGAAACTTTTCCTAAATCATCTCATAGCCTCTTATCCATAAGTGTGACGTGCTACACACCCATGCATAAGACTCTACGCAATGTGGCTTTTCAGACTTCTTATGAATCTATTGAACCTTAGGCTCTGGTACCAAATTTGTAACGCCCCGAGTTTGCACCCTAGACGCTACACGATGCTTGTGATTCTGAGGAACTACAAGCTAACCCATGAGCTGGTACTTGCTATGAGCACTAATTAATAATACTAAAATTAATGCAAAAAAATGGGTTGAAATTCCATAAGGTTCAAAACAAGTGAAATACTGATAAAATATAATAGCTGAATCTGAAATACTATCTAAAAATTTATTTTAAAAAAGCCTATAACTGAATCTACCTGAAAGTGGAGTTGATGGAACAATCCTCCTACTAACTCCATCTACTAAAATACTGCTAAGCTGAAGTACTAAAATAAAAGCATATCATTGATAGATGAGGACTCACTGCTAAATCTTCTACTGCTGGCTGATGTGTGAGAAGATGCTAACACATTTAACACATTTAAGGCTTTTAACTGATAATAATTGCAAAGTCTTAAGCAAATTTTTTCATTTTTGATTGTTTTATCTTTGATTTTGTAGTGAAAGTCAAGAGGCAAGAGAACCAATAATGATGGAAGTAGAAGAGTCGACATCTGAAGCAAATAGAAGAGAAGTGTGGCTGATGACATTCCTGATAGGTTGTCAGCACTCTGATAGGTTATTAACTTCATATTCATCCTTAAATAGAGAATGGGATTCAGTTGGAAGAAGTGACAATGATGTGTTATAAGCCATCAGCCTTGTGATAAGCCGTCAAAGTCGCCTTCAGCCTTAGATAGAACATGGGAGCTGAGGTGGAGAAGTGGCGACATTATTTGATATGTCATCACAGTTTTGATAAACTGTTAGGATTCACCGTCATCCTTAAGTATAAATTGTCAAAATTGAAGAGGAGCTGACGACATCCGTGATAGGTCATCAGCCTCTTGATAAGGCTTCACGCATGTCGTCACCTAATTCAAGAAGAATACTGGACTCTACGTTTTGTTTCCATAATTAGGGTGAACTATTTAAAGTATTGTTTAGGGTTTTCTTAGGGATGGTACTCGATATTCGGAACCTATTTTGGAACACATGTATTTTGTTATTTTTTCTCTAGTTTCTTGACTTGAAAAAAACAATTAACTTTGAAGAGATTATCATTAATTTTTTGGGATTTCTACTTTGATCTAATCTGAGAAACACTCATTTCTATTCATCTTATTATAAGTTCATCTTTCAAATTATGAATTCAACTTGTTGTATCGATTATTACATTATGAGTGGCTAAATCCCTTTAACCCAAATTATGGGATCTATGGCTTAGGTCTTGGTAAGTCGCTAAGAGTTCAAAATTCTAAAGGTAATAGGACTCCTTGATAATTCTAAGGTTTTAATTATTGTCTATTGGTTGTAAAAGATAGATAGCACCTGCTTTGATTTGCTTGAGATAAGAAATCAACTATTGTAGGAAGTGAATTATTGACAAGGACTTGGAAGCTACCAACCTTCCGTTTAATAATTGACGCTTTAACAAGGTTAATTAACCTGAGGTGAACTATGGTCAGTGAATATAAATTTCCTAAGTCCGAGAGGATTAGGTAATTAAATTCTTAAGTAAGTCGAGAGACATTTAGCATCTGTCAAGTACTAAAACCCATAGTGAACATAATTCTAGTTTTCCATAAACTCTTGATTACAAACATTAAAACTAAAGTGACCAGCAATTATTTGCTAAATTATCATAACCCCCAATTTACCGGAAACTACTAACTATCAGTTGATTAACTCGCATACAACTCAGATTCACACCATATTCCCTGTGGGATTCGACCCCAACCTTGTTGGGTTAAATATTGACAACGATTACTTACATTCTTACATGAGAGGTGTAGTTTGAGCGTTATCAAAAATGACACCGTTGCCAGGGAATACGGTTGTAAATTATAGCTTGTGTGTTCTAATTGACTGTTGTCAAGTTTCCTAGTTTTATATTTATTTGTTGTTTTTGTCTATTGCAGGATCTTTGCAGTGTATACCAAGAACCAGACGTTTTAAAGAACCATTATTACCATTTAATTCCGAACCGTAATGAATTAGAAGAATGGCAGACCAGCAGAAGGCTAATAGGTTAGCAGCCTTAGCTAGAGCTCAGTTAAATATGCAGAATACCGGTCAACAAGTACGGTATCCAAATCCTGAGGATGAAGATTTGGGAGATGAGGAGTTGCTAAACCCTAGTAACCCAAGGAGTCCAGAGTAAGTAGCTGCACCAATACAGCATAATGCTAACAGGAACCATCCATTATGAGGAAGGCAAGATTACCAGCCCATCCAGTATGACCTCAATGAGGCTAATAATGGAATGGATGGAGTGGATTCAACGGGCTAACACATTTTAGGCTTTTAAATGAGAATATTTGCAAAGTCTTAAGTAAATTTTGTTGTTTTTAATTGTTTTATCTTTGATTTTGCAGTGGAAGTCAAGAGGCAAGAGAACCAATAATGATGGAAGTAAAAGTGTTGAAATCTGAAGTAAATAGAAGAGAAGTATGGCTTAAGACTTTCCTGATAAATCTTTAGTACTCTGATAGGTTATCAGCTTTATCATCAGTCTTAAATAGAGAATGGTATTTAGTTGGAAGAAGTGATGACGACATGTGATAAGCCATCAGAGTCTCCATCAGCCTTAGACTGCACATGGGAGCTGAGGTGGAGAAGTCATGACATTGCCTGATATGCCATCACAGTTTTGATAATTCGTTAGGATTCACCATCAGCATTAAGTAGAAATTGTCAAAATTGAAGAGGAGTTGACAACATCCATGATAAGTCGTCAGCCTCCTGATAAGGCATCACGCATGTCGTCACCTTATCTGATAAGAACACTGAACTCTGTGATTTTATTTCCATAATTAGGGTAAACTATTTAAAGGATTGTTTAGGTTTTTCTTGGGGATGGTACTCGACATTCAGAACCTATTTTGGAACACAAGTATTTTGTTATTTTCTCTCTAGTTTCTTGGCTTAAACAAAACAATTAACTTTGAAGAGATTATCATCAATATTTTAGGATTTCTACTTTGATCTAATCTAAGAAACTCTCATTGCTTTTCATCTTACTATAAGTTAATCTTTCAAATTATGAATTCAACTTGTTGTATCGATTATTACATTATGAGTGGCTAAATCCCTTTAACCCAAACTATGGGATCTATTGCTTAGGTCTTGGTAAGTCGCTAAGAGTTCAAAATTCTAAAGGTAATAGGAATCTTTTATGATTCTGAGGTTTTAATTATTGTCTATTGGTTGCAAATGATAGATAGCACCTGCTTTGATTTGCTTGATATAAGAAATCAACTATAGTAGGAAGTGAATTACTAACAGGGACTTGGAAGCTACCAACCTTCTGTTTAATAATTGACGTTGTAACAAGGTTAATTAACCTAAGGTGATGTCTGGTCAATGAATATAAATTCTCTAAGTCCAAGAGGATTAGATAATTAAATGCTTAAGTAGGTCGAGAGACATTTAGGCATAACTTCGATAAAGATAATTTATTGTTCCTACCGATTATGAGAATTTTGAATCATTATTAGTATCTGTCGAGTACCAAAACCCATAGTGAACATAATTCTGGTTTTCCATAAACTCTTGATTACAAACACTGAAACTAAATTGACCAACAATTATTTGCTAAATTCTCATAACCCCCAATTTATAGGAAACTACTAACTATCAGTTGATTAACTCGAATACAACTCAGATCACACCATATTCCCTGTGGGATTCAACCCTAACCTAGTTAGGTTATATATTGACAATGATCTCTTACATTCTCACATGAGAGGTATAGTTGTTATAAAAAATGGAGCCATTGTCGGGGAATACGATTGTAAATTGAAGTTTGTGTGTGCTAATTGACTGTTAGTCAAGTTCCCTAGTTTTACATTTATTTGTTGTTTTTGTTTATTGTAGGATCTTTGTAGTGTATGCCAAGAATCAAAATTTTTGGAGAACCATTATTACCATTTAATCCAGAATCGCAACAAATTGGAAGAATGGTAGACCAGCAGAAGGCTGACGGGTTAGCCAGCTTAGCTAGAGCTCAAGTAAATGTGCAGAATATCAATTAAGAAGTACGAAATTCAAATCCTAAGGATAAAGATTTAGGAGATGAGAAGTTTTTAAACCCTAGTAAGCCAAGGCATTCAGAGCAAGTAGCTACACCGGTACAATGTAATGCTAACAGTAAACGTCCATTCCTAGGAATGAAAAATTACCAGCCAGTCCAGTATGAACTCAATGATGATGATGATGGAATCGATGGAGCAGGTGCAACGGGTGCAACTATTCCTCCACCGTTGGCACATACGATAAAATTCAACATTACGAGTACTATAATTCAACTCCTCAATCTGAAGGGGTTGTTTGGTGGCCTTCCTAGGGATGACCCAAACTTGCATCAAGTGAACTTTTTCACCATCTATAAATCTTTAGATAACCCAGTCCTAGGGATGACCCAAACTTGCATCAAGTGAACTTTTTCACCATCTATAAATCTTTAGATAACCCAGGAGTGGGCTAAAATGCTATCTATTTGAGATTGTTTCCATTGCCTCTGTCTGGAGAGGTAACATTGTGGCTTAATAAGCTGACACCTAATTCTATAACCAACTAGAGCCAGTTGAAAAGATCTTTCCTAGAAAGATTCTTTCCACCTTCTAGGAGGGTACAGTTAAGAAATGAGATCAGCAATTTTAGACAACTCCCAACTGAAGTCATGCATGAAACCTAGGAGAGATTCAAAATGAAGCTGACGCGGTGTTAGAACCATAATATGATGGACATATACTTGATGGAGACTTTGTACAAGGATCTTAACTCTGTAACAAAAACAATTGTAGATAATGGTACTGGTGGTTGGTTTGTTGATCTTACATTCCCAGAGACTTCAAAAATTCTACAGAGAATGACCAAATAGAGTTGGGCATGGCATACCAGAGACTCTATGGTAATAATTCCCACAGTTTCTGTGGGTATGATTACTAAAAAATGTAGGAAATATGAGGAGCATGATTAAGACATGGCGCACCTAAAAATGCAGTGGACTTTCTAACCAAGCACTTCTATCAGGCAAGATTGAGAAGGTGAAAGCTGTGGGATCTCACGATAGAGTTGATGTTGATCTAGAAGAAGAGGCAAATTATGTTAATAAGTAGGGGGTTTCTAAAGCAATATTTAATGAAATCAAGGTCAGAGTTATTATGATAAGACTGGATATAAGAATCAGGAGTAAGGAAATTGGAGGAGCAATAATGATAGGAGCAGGCTATATGTCCCTTCTAGAAATCATGAGGCTGCTACAACAAGTTCTGAAAAATGTCCTTGGAAGACATGATGGCTAAATTATTAAAGGGAGTGGAGGCTACCAACTCAGGTGTGACTACCATGAAGATCGATCTATCATCCATTAGTCAATTGGTAAACTCGCACTATACTTCAATCAAGAAACTGGAATAGAAAATAAGCCAACTCTCTGCAGCGCTGAATCAGAAGAAGAGTGGAACATTACCTAGAGGTACAGTCCATAATCCATGGAATGATTGTTCATGTATGTAGATTTCCACTAGAAGTGGTAAGATATTACCTGGCCCTTCTATGGAAAAAAATATATTTAATAAGGTAGTTGATAATGAACCAGAAGAAAGTGTTCCAGTGGAGTCTGAAAAGCTAGATGGTTTTGATGATGCTCCAAAAAAAGGGAAAGAGAAGGAGAAGGAGGTAGTGGTACAAACTCTCCCAAGACCACCACCTCCCTTTCATCAAAGATTGAAGAAGATAGTTGAGGACATAAAATTTAGTAAAATCATGGTAATTTTGAAGCAGTTCATAATAAATGTGCCTATGGTGGAGGCACTTGAGCAAATGCTAGGGTATGCTAATTCATGAAGGACCTTGTGACAAAGAAAAGAGCAGTGAGCTATGAACTAGAGGATAATTTCCATTATTGTAGCATTATTTCTATGAGGACCTTGGTGCAGAAAAAGGCCAACCCTGGAGCATTCACTATCCCATGTACAATTGGGTCTCTAGAATTCGCTAAGGTCTTATATGATCTGGGCGTGAGCATTAATCTGATGCCACTAGCCGTGTATAAAAAGTGGGTTTAGTAAATCCCATACCCACCAATGTACGACTCGTGATGGCGGACAGGTCGATAAAATGACCTATTGGTATTTTGTATGATATGTTGGTGAAGGTAGCTAGCTTCATATTTTCTGCAGATTTAGTTATTCTCGATTGCAAGGTGGACTTCGAGGTGCCCATAATCTTGGGTCAACCTTTCCTCGTAACCAAAAGTGTGTTGATCAATTTGTGAGCTAATGAGCTCATATTCAGGATGAATGATGAGGTGGTGTGCTTTGATATGTGCAAATCAATAAAGCAGCATAAAGAAATAAGCGTGTTCTTAATTGTTGATGTGTATTATGAGGATGAGCAGGAGGTGTCAATAGAGAAGAAACTTGTTGTTGAGCCTTTAGTCGCAGTTCTGATGAATTTTGATCGTGGATGCATTGATCAGTACGAAGATACTATTTGTGCTTTTTCAGGATTGGATTCATACTCTAATGTTCCTAAAAAGCTAGACCTTGATCTTTCTAATCGACCAACACCACCGGCTAAGACATCCATTGAAGAGCCACTGGTGTTGGAATTGAAAGAATTGCCTTGGTATTTAAGGTTTGTGTTTTTGGGCAATGGAAATATTCTACCCATTATTATTGTGGCTAATTTGGGTGAACAACAGGTAGAAGCACTTACTTCAGTAATTCAAAGGTACAAGAGAGAAATAGGATGGACTATCACAGATATTATTGGCATTCCCCCTGGCATCTGCACTCATTAAATACACTTGAGGAAGATTGTATTCCAACCATCAAGAACCAGCATCATCTTAACTCACCAATGCAAGAGGTGGTTAAGAATTTAATGTGTGCCAAAAAAGGGGGGGCATGACTGTGGTTACAAATAAAAGGAATAAGTTGATTCCACTTAGGACTATGACTGGGTGGAGATTTTGCATGGACTACCGCAAACTAAACTTATGGACTTTGAAAGACCACTTCCCAATGCCCTTTATGGACCAAATGCTTAATCAATTGGTCGAAAGGGGAGGTATTTTTTATTGGATGGCTATTCTGGATATAACCAGATCTGTATTGCTCCTGAGGATCAGCAGAAGATGATATTCACATTCCCATATGGGACCTTTCCATTTAAGAGGATACTGTTTGGGCTATGCAATGTACTCGCTACTTTTCAATGGTGCATGATGTCTATCTTCTCATATATGGTGGAGGAGACCATAGAGGTATTCATGGATGATTTCTCTATGGTGGGAGATTCTTTTCAGCTGTGTTTAGCAAACCTTAGCATGGCCTTGAAACAATGTGTTGAATTCAATTTGGTGCTTAATTGGGAGAATTGCCACTTTATGGTAAAGGAGGGCATCATTCTCGGGTATAAAATTTCATCAAAAAGGATAGAGGTTGATTGATCCAAGGTTGAAGTTATTGAGAAACTACCACCTCCCATTTCAATGAAGGGAGTGCATAGTTTTCTTGGACATGCTGGTTTTTATTGGAGGTTTATAAGAGAATTCTCGAAGGTTGCAAATCCACTTTGCAAACTTTTGGAGAAATAAGTGAAGTTTTCCTTTGATGATGATTTCTTGAAGGCATTTGAATGCCTTAAAAAAAGTTGGTTGAGGCCTCTATCATTGTTGCACCGAACTGGTCAAAACCGTTTGAGATCATGTGTAATGCAAGCGATGTTGCTCTTGGAGCTGTATTGGGACAAAATAAGGACAAAATGTTTCATCCAATATATTATGCCAGCAAAGCACTGAATGGAGCACAAAAGAACTACACCATCACTGAGCAAGAACTCCTGGCTATATTGTATACTTTTGAGAAATTCATGGCTTATCTGCTTAGGACCAAGGTGGTGGTCCACACTGACCATGCAGCCTTGAGGTATTTGATGGCTAAGAAGGATACAAAACCAAGGCTAATTATATGGGTGTTGCTGCAATAAGAATTTGACTTTCAAGTCAAAGATAGGAAGGTTGTAAAAACCAGGTTGCAGATCATCTGTCTAGAATTGAAGGTGAGCAGGAAATTAATGATGAAATAGAGATAAATAATGCATTTCTTGAGGAGGAGATATTGGTTGCTGTTGTGGAGAAATTGCCTTGGTACGCTGATTTTGCAAATTATGTTATGAGTGAGGTCATTCCAGAAAATTTTCTTTCCATCAAGGAAAGAAATTCCTTCATGATGTGACACATTACTTCTGGGATGAGCCGTATCTTTTTTAGAGATATGCTGACAATATTTTAAGGATGTGTGTGCCAGAAGTAGATGTGCTGTGTATATTGGAAGCAT
This sequence comes from Capsicum annuum, assembly GCF_002878395.1. Classification (NCBI taxonomy): domain Eukaryota; kingdom Viridiplantae; phylum Streptophyta; class Magnoliopsida; order Solanales; family Solanaceae; genus Capsicum; species Capsicum annuum. The sequence goes on along the minus strand of NW_025873524.1, from coordinate 10,584 downwards.
GTCATGCTTCCCCAGTTGGAGGTCACCATGCAGGTGATCGAACGGCTAGGAAGGTAATGTAGAGCGGCTACTATTGGCCAACATTGTTCAAGGATGCTCATGATTTTATGCTGAAATATGACCAATGTCAGAGGCAAGGATCGATCTTCGAAAGACATGAGATACCTTTGACTAAGATGCTTGAAGTTGAATTGTTTGACGTCTAGGGCATCGATTTGATGGGTCCTTTTGTAAGCTCGTATGGGATGAAATATATTTCAGTTGTTGTTGACTATGTCTCAAAATGGGTCGAAGTTGTTGCCTTGGCTGATAATAAAGGAAAGAGAGTTGTTGTTTTTCTCAAGAAGAACATCTTCTCTCGTTTTGGAGTACGATGTACTATTATAAGCGATGGAGGATCTCAGTTTTATAACAAAGTATTTTGAGCTTCCTTAGCAAAATATGGGGTGAAACAGCATAGAGTAGCTACTCCATATCACCCACAAACTAGTGGGCAAGTGGAGGTGTTAAATCGAGAGATTAAAGCCATCCTAGCCAAAACAGTAAACGCTAGTCGAAAAGACTAGTCTCAAAAGCTCGATGATGCCTTGTGGGCATACCAGACTACTTTCAAGACACCCATTGGCATGTCACCATTCCAATTGGTCTATGACAAAGCATGCCACTTACCAATAGAGCTGGAGCACAAGGCTTTATGGGCACTCAAAAGGTTAAATTTGAGTTGGAAGGAGGCAACAGAGCTAAGACTTGGACAATTGAATGAGATGGATGAATTCCATCTCTGGGCATACGAAAGAGTAGACCTATATAAAGAAAATATGAAGAAATATCATGATTGGAGGATTGAGAAACGAGAATTCCAAATAGATGACTTGGTGCTTCTTTTCAATTCCAGACTCAAACTTTTCCCAGGTAAGATTAAATCCAAGTGGTCAGGCCCGTTTAGAGTTAGTGAAGTCTACTCATGTTGAGTAGTAGAACTTGAAAATGAAGACGGAAGCACCTTCAAGGTAAATGGGCGACGAGTCAAACTTTATATTGGTCCAAAAAACTCGATGAAAAGTATTGCTACTATCTATCTTGATGAAGTTTGAAGTAATTGAGACACCTGAGTTGTTCTGCGAAGTTAAATTAGGCACTACATGGGAGCAACCCATGATCCCCATTCTTGATCTACTCCAGGTATACCCGAACCTGTAGTTCAGTTTTTCTGTGATTTTAAGTTGAGGGTGTAGGGTGAGTTATTGTTGTAACATTTTGTAGTTAACTAGGAGAAATACAAGTACCTGAGGTAGTTGACATGGTTTTGTTATTTTGTGAATACCTCTCAAGTGGTCTAATTCTTTAATTGTGTGATTTGCATGTAATTTTGACCACTGTTCATCTTTGTATGGTATTAGTTCGAGTAACTTGATAACCATTGCTAAATGATTGCATGAACCGAATAAGTAGCAACTTGTGATATAGTTGTGTTCCATGTGCGTGTGAGATTTTACTTAGTTCCCTTTGTATGTTGGATTCGGAACTTGCCCAGTTAATCTTACCTAGGTTGAAGAATAGGGGTTAGAAAAGGATAATAGGCCATTTTGATATTAGCCCACTTTAGCCTAAATAACCTTCCTGTATATATATATATCTTGATCCCTATTTTGAGCCTGAATAACCTATTTCTTTTTATGATACCTATCACCATCCTATTTTTATATTATAATGAAACTGTTTTGGCCCTGGCCTCCTTGTACATTGTACACCTTGACTTAGGCAAATGGACTAAATTGAGGGTGGCTATCATAGGGTTACGTGATGTAAAATCAGTATGAAGAAAGGTAGAGTAAAAGAAAAGAATAAAAAGCTGGGTGCGGTGGAAAAGAGCAAGAAAAGAAAACTAGTGAAAAAAAGAAGTGATTGTAGAAAAGAAACGCACCCATCCTGAACAAGTATGATCAAGTAAAGAGAAGAATAGAAAAAGGCTAATGAGTGAAACCCCAAAAGCTAGTGTAGTGTCAAGGAGGCTTAGTCACTTTAAATATCATTGAGTATCATACCAGCCCCTAGACTATATTACAAGCCAAAGAGAAAACCTATAGTGATCCTAGCTGACCTGTCTGAAGATCTTGGAAATGAAAATAAGGGCAAGCCTATGGTATTCGGCATACATTGATTGAAACTTCATTTTGAGAGTGAGTGTCTTGTAATTGTCCCCATGGTTATCTATGTGATGTCTGATATAAATGCAATGGGACTTCTTTGTAGTGAGGGCACACTGGTTACGTTACTAGTTGCTAACTTGTTTGGATAGTGTAAGCTTGATACATGCATGGTTGTTTTTGCTGATTTGATGTCATATCCTGATTCTTGTGTGTCACGTTATTGCTCTTCAATAACATACACAGTTGTTTGTAAATTGATTGACCTTGGAGATGGTGAAGATGTTTTGAGATAATATGGATGGTTGACTATTGAATGTACTTTGTATTCTCTTGGTTGTGTTTTAGTTTCTTGAGGACAAGCAATTGTTTTAAGTTGAGGGTGTTCATGTATGAGCATATGCTAACACATTTGAGGCTTTTAACTAAGAAGAATTGCAAAGTATTAAGCAATTTTTGTCATTTTTGATTGTTTTATCTTTGATTTTGCAGTGGAATTAAAGAGGCAAGAGAACCAACAATGATGGAAGTAAAAGAGTTGAAATCTGAAGCAAATAGAAGTAAACTATGGCTGATGACATTCCTGATAAGTCGTCAGCACTCAGATAGGTTATCAGCTTCATCGTCAGCCTTAAATAGAGAATGGGATTTAGTTGGAAGAAGTGACGACGACATGTGATAAGACGTCAGCCTTGTGAGTCGCCATCAGAGTCGCCGTCAGCCTTAGACAGAACATGAGAGCTGAGGTGGAGAAGTGACGACATAGTCTAATATGTCATCACAGTTTTGATAAGCCGACAGGATTCAACGTCAGCCTTAAGCAAAAATTGTCAAAATTGAAGAGGAGCTAACGACATCTGTGATAAGTTGTCAGCCTCCTGATAAGGCATCACGCATGTCGTCACCTAATCCGAGAAGAACACTAAACTCTGTGATTTCATTTCCATAATTAGGGTGAACTATTTAAATTATTATTTAGGGTTTTCTTGGGGCTGGTACTCGACATTCGAAACCTATATTGGAACACACGTATTTTGGTTATTTTCTAATAGCCCAAAGGTAGGGTATACATAAAATTGGTCACTTAGATGAAAATTCCATCAACCAAATAAAGAGAAAACAACACATAGAATGGACATGAAGAAGAAGAATGCTTGAAATTAAAGGATAGATAGAAAGACCCTTACTCATATTCAATGATTAGAACTAGAAGATGTTTCAAAATCTTCAACACACCTCACAAATAAGAGTTCAAACCTTCCTCTTAGGTGACCCAAAGGAAACACTCTTCCTCAAGTACACCTTTCTTGCCCAATTATCCAAAACAAGTGAAACCCTAACTTCAAATGTTCTTGGACCAATTTTCAGATTCTAAAAGCTAAAACTAGAGAATAAAAACTACATTATAAGAGTAATATCCAATTTCATCAAAGTCTAATGAAAATAGGAGTAAAATGGTCTATTTATACTATTACATTCCAAATGAAAAAAATGCCCTTAGAGAGGGGCATAGAAAAGGGCTCCTGTGGAGTGTTATTTTGGAGTGTAAAAAGTCCATCATGCCCTTAGTAAAAGGTGCCTCTTGAGTGTAAGGAACCTCCTCCTTTCTTCACTTGGGCAAGGCTTTGTAATAGTTCCAAAAGGAATTCAAGAACTTGAAAATCCGAGACTTGATCCATTGATAATCCGAAGCTTGAACCTTCTACAAGACCTTGTAAACCTTGTACTCTTTATGCTTGTATCGTCCTCTCCATCTTGAAAGGATTTTTCCTCAAATTCAGATCTTGCAAAATCAAAGAGAAAGCAAAACAAGCACAAAATCTTCTTGGTAGGAGTGTTAGCATTAGTACCACACTTATATAATCACCCATGGTTGCTCAAACTTAACATACATCCACATATCCTTGGTTTTAAACTTAAAAATCTTAGCATAGCGTATACCAAAGACATGCACTACCAGCAACTATAATCTTCACATCTCAAGAGTATTTTGGGGTCAAATGGGAGAAAATGATAAAGGTTTAATACTAGATGACCCATTCCTTTCACTAGGTTACCAATTTCACAATCATTCAAGGATTACCCACCAGTAGGAAAAACACAAGGTCATTACAAACAAGATTAACATAACGGCTTTCATTACACAAGTTTAAAGGACCATATTATTTATCAAGATCAACAATACAATTATGCCAAGGGGGTACACTTTTGGAATACACCCAACTATCCTTTATTACAGTCATGAAACACCTACTACAACCAACATAAAGGACACAGCTAAGGTAAATATCAAGGAGGGAGGCAACTACAAAGGCCCACAAAAGCCATCTAGCATTGTAACTCCAAGTTGGCCAATAAATAAGTGTCCTACCCCTACATAAAACAAATCCAAGACTAACATGGATATCATCATAAGCAAAGAGGTAGTATAGGAGGGAATCAAGTGTAAAGACATCATCCACGGTGCTATCATCGATAAGAATGCCAAATGATTTAATAGTTTTAGCACATAAGGATGGAATCAAATCATTTAAACACATATGAATTCCTTCTTTCAAATGAAACATAAACTTGGCATCCATAAGTTGAGATTCAAGCAACTTAAGAACAAGTGTGTCAAACAAGAATGCACATGTATAAGCAACATCCCAAAGAGGCAACAACATATTTGCCCTAGGATCCAAGAATATAAAACCACCTTTGGGAAAGGGGTTACAAATAAAAATCAAGTCACCAAGAAAGGCACTGGGATCAAATGGAAGAAGTAGCCAAGGATCTAGGCTGAGGCTAACCTTTTCTTTCCCTAGAATGCCATTCCCACAATCACGCATATCATTTACCTTTAAGAGAAGACTAAAATTCGAGGATAAAGACCTACGTCCTAAAAGGTTTCTCTCAACAAGGTTCATTCCATTATTCATAACATTTCCAAACACATGATCACCATGACCAAAACTAGTAGCACGGTTTGCTTCACATAAGCTCAAAGAGTCATGTCCAATATCATGATCAACCCTATCAACATCATCACTAAATTGAGACTCCCCAAGGACATAATACATAAACTCAAGTATTGGACTGCATTCATGAGTAAATTGATCTTTATTCACATCCTCACTAGTTGTTGGCAACTCACATACCAATGTAGACTCACCTTGGTTTTCATAAGGGTCAACTAGTGTGTGAATATTCTTGTCACTTGGCATTGGAACCTTATTTAATTCATGAGTGCTAGCACTAGATGGACACAAATTATTCCTACAAAAAGAATTGATTTTGTCATCTAAAGGATCAACTAGTATTTGCGGACTCACAACAAGAGTTTGGTCCTTATACAACCTAACAACACCAATAGTATCACAAAAGGTAGATTCACATACTTCTTCACAAAGAAAATCTGAAACTACACTACTTTGGCCACTACTAGCCATATCACAAAATTTTAAGTTCAAGGAAGTGTAAAGTGTAGGAATGTCACCTTGTGGATTATAGAAAGTGTGTTCTTCACTTGATTTTGTGTAAGGGAAGCCTTTATGCTCCACATTACAAGGGAATATTTCAAGTTCTCCCTTTGGACTTACTCATTCATCACGTGTCCTAAAATGGGGACTTTCGGCCAAGGGCTTGAAGGGAACTTCCTTGGGATTCTCCTTGGGACTTCTAGGGTCTTGAACCTGGAAATGAGGAGATAAAATACTAGGCAAAATGCTAGTATTTGAGTTAGTGAGTAATAAGGATTCTTCGTGGACAAGATCCACAATCAAGCATTCTTTTCCCCTTCCAACTTCACAACCCATGGTTTCCCTTTCCCTTTTATTCCTTTCTTCACACTTTTCTTGTATCTCAACAACAAGCTTCTCTCCATCTTGAGGCTTGACCTTATTCTCTTTGGATTCTAACTTGTGGAGATAGGCATCAGATTTTGTGAAGTGTAGGATTTGTGAAGTGTAGGATTTTGTGGGAGTATTTGGCTCAAATTTCTGGGTGGAGTTTGGGTTCCAAGTCCCTCTTGTTGGACTTGGTTCATTTGGGGATGTAATGACCTTTGTAAGGTTCGGTTAGGAGAAGTTTGGGGTTTATTTAGTGGCTGGTTTTGGGAAACTCTTGGAGGGTTAAGCATTTGGTGGAGGGTTTCGGGTATTATAGTCATGGAAGAGTTATTGCCTTGGATACTAGAGGATGCATAGTAGAGATTAAGAGTAGAAGAAGGTCGTGAGTTCCTCCTACTTTCAACAAAATCAAGCCTCCCACTAAAAGTGGAATCTCAGTCTGCATAGCATCTATATCACTCTTCATGTCTCTTCTTAAGGTATCATGACTATCTTCTATTCTTTGAGTAAAGTCTTGACCCAAGGCATCAATTCGAGCCATCAAGGCTCCAATAGCATCATTTCCCAATGGTTGGGAAGTAGTACCTTCGGATTCCAAGGAAAATGTACCTAAAAAGCTCAAAAACAGCAAGCAAACAACCTACAAAATGAGCAAACACGTTAGTTCAAAAGCCTCACCTCACTCACTCTTAATCTCACCTCACTTGGCTTCACAAGCATTAGAGAATCGGTAATACTTGGCAAGTTACTTGAGAGGTGAGAAGCTTTGACTCGGAATTGATCTTTGTTTGAAATGACTCAAAATAAGTGATGCACGAACTTGAACCAACAAAATACTACGACTTGAAAAAGAGAAAAGAACACAAAAAAAACAGAGACATGAAATAAACGAACTCTAAACTAATTACCAACCTAGTAGGTACTTAATAATTTAATAATTAGTGATAGAATTAACTTAAAAGAAACTAGAATCAAAATTAGAAACTAGGAAATCTACCTAAGAACTCAATTTGGCTGATTAGCTAGTGATGATGTGGCAGCTTGTGATTGGACGTTGAGTTTTCAAATTTTTCAACCCTAATTCTCAAGTCTCGGCCTAGAACCCCTTTGGTTAAGAATAATTTCATTTGGGAGGGAAAAGTGAAGGTTTGAAAGCCTTTTTTGGAGCTTCAAATGAATTCAAAAACAAATGATCCCCCTATTTATACTTGGAATGTACTTGATTTTGTACTTTGATTATTCCTTTGTCTCTTCTTTCTTTGGATGACAATGAATATGCCAAGGAATATTCTTTCACAAAAACCAAGTACACTCTCTTTCTTCTCCTTTTTTGGATCAAACACACTCTTTGAATATTCTTCCTTAGCAAGACTTGATGAAATGGAAGAACAAGATGAATATTTGAGAGTTGACCAAAGTTTGACCTCTAACCAAATAAACTCCAAATCTGATTTTTTTTTTAGATCTAGGTTCCTTAGGCCAAGGTGAGCTAAAATAATAATAAATCACAACCAACCAACGTCCACAACACAAAATCCACACGGATCTAGCTTCTTGAAGCTTCAAAACGCCATAACCATGGTGGATCTAGCTCAAAATTGACCAAATCTTGTTCCAAATGTAGATCTAGACTCCTTAGGATCTAGGGAGCAAGGATCTAGCACTTGAAAACAACAAAAAAAACACAAAAACGTGTATATCTAACTTCTAAAATGTTGTCTAAACACAAAAACATGAAACACCCTTTTTTTTTTTAGCTTTCTTGACTCTAGACTCTTTTTTGTTGAGATTTTCTTAATAAGAACACTAAAACTAAGGATTAGAGTTGTGGGAACAACCCTAAGCAAGGTTTTGATACCAAATAATAGCCCAAAGGTAGGCTCTACACGAAATTGGTCACTTAGATGCAAATTCCAGCAACCAAATAAAGAGAAAACAACACATAGAATGGAGATGAAGAATAAGAATGCTTGAAATTAAAGGATAGATAGAAAGACCCTTACTCCTATTCAATGATTAGCACTAGAAGATATTTCAAAATCTTCAATTCACCTCACAAATAAGAGTTCAAACCTTCCTATTAGGTGACCCAAAGGAAACACTCTTCCTCAAGCACACCTTTCTTGTCAAATTATCCAAAAAAGTGAAACCCTAACTTCAAATGTTCTTGGACCAATTTTCAGATTCTAAGAGCTAAAACTAGAGACTAAAAACTACAATATAAGAGTAATATCCAGTTTCATCAAAGTCTAATGAAACGTGAAGTAAAATGGTCTATTTATACTATTACATGCCAAATGACAAAAATACCCTTAACGAGGGGCTTAGAAAAGGGCTCATATAGAGTGTTATTTTGGAGTGTTAAAAGTCCATCATGCCCTTAGTAAAAGGTGCCTCTTGAGTGTAAGGAACCTCTTCCTTTATTCACTTGGACAAGGCTTTGTAAAGGTTCCAAAACATCTTCAAGCACTTGGAAATCCGAGACTTGATCCTTTGACAATCCGAAGCTTGAACCTTCTATAAGACCTTGTAAACCTTGTACACTTTATGCTTGTATCATTTTTTCTCTAGTTTCTTGGCTTGGACAAAACAATTAACTTTGAAGAGATTATCATCAATATTTTGGGATTTCTACTTTGATCTAATATTAGAAACACTCTTTGATATTCATCTTGTTGTAAGTTCATCTTTCAACTTATGAATTCAACTTGTTGTATCGATTATTAGATTATGAGTGGCTAAATCCTTTTAACCTGAATTATGGGATCTATGAGTTAGGTTTTGGTAAGTTGCTAGGTGTTTAAGATTCTAAAGGTAATAGGACTCAATGATAATTCCAAGTTTTTAATTATTGTCTATTGGTTACAAATGATAGATAGCACCTTCTTTGATTTGCTTGAGATAAGTAATCAACTATAGTATGAAGTGAATTATTGATAGGGACTTGGAAGCTACCAACCTTCCATTTCATAATTGACGTTCTAGCAAGGTTAATTAACCTGAGGTGAGTCTGGTCAGTGAATATAAATTCCGTATGTTTGAAAGAATTAGGTAATTAAATGCTTAAGTAGGTTGAAAGACATTTAGGCATAACTTCGATAAAGATGATCTGTTGTTCCTACTGATCGTGAGAATCTTGAATCACTATTAGCATCTGTCAAGTACCAAAGCCCATAGTGAACATAATTTTGGTTTTCCATAAACTCTTGATTACAAACACTGATACTAAAGTAACCAACAATTATTTGCTAAATAGCGTACATGGAGGATCTGTAACTACTGAACATACTGTGCAACTGTAACTGAGTATAATGGAACTAAATTTGATGACTAATAACTAAATATACTAATAATCTAAGTTACTGATAACTGAGTGACTGTATCCAACAGTACTTATTCTATAGAACTGAACTGAGTTCTATTCTGAAGACAGAGATCGAAACTGAAACTGTGGGAGGTAATCATCTAACCAACATGCCCTAATCTAAACTAATAGGGGTCCAATCTATAACCCCAATTGGAAGGGTGTCAATACCGTGCCACGTGTAAAGTCAACCTAAAGAGTAACTATCTACTGACAGATTCCCTAAACGAGAATGGTGTTACCCTCATCTAACAGATTGGAATAGCTTATCAACCCTCAACTAGCAGGTTTGATGTCTTAACCTACGCTGGCTACGTAGTTTAGGAATGCAAGTATTACTTCTAAGGATCATACCCTCTGTTGGCAGTTGATCCCCTATCCTTGGGTTCACTCGGTGCTGGATCCTACTCCTAGCTAAAGGAAACTAAAATTTTATACTAGACTGAACTTGACTAAATTCACTGAGATTAATGAGTTTTCCTAAGGTCTATAACTAACTGAATATCTACTGAGTTCTATAATATACTTAGAGTACTACTGATCATGATATGACTGATGTTATTCTGTAACTGACACTGGCTCTAGGTAAATAGTTAATTGTCGGGTATTAAATACCCCAGGACTCGATAGTATGAAAAGTAAAGAAAAACATAATCTTGAATAACATAACAATGATCACTTAGTCATAATTCATTCATAGAGACATTCCATCAAACACTTGTAATGCATTAACTTGTACATGAATGGGGAATATATGTTAGCATGCTATAATGGCATTAATTCATTCTCATAGACAATTTATCAAAAACATAAGACATATACTTGGTTCATTAAATCATAAAAACTTAGGGTTAACATTATTACAACAATCAACTTGCAAATTAAAGGATTTATCATGAATATCAGGTAATTCAACACATACTAGAATCAATTCTTGGAACTTGTAATAGAAATCATGGATTAAAACTCAAACAACATCATGAACATGAATTCAATATAATTCAAACATGAAAATCATAAATCATAAATCTTATATATTGAAAAAGCATTGTTGGGCTCCATGGAAGGTAAGGATCCATGGATGAACATCTAACATACCTTAATTGATGAGTTCTTAGAGAAATTCTTGGGATTGAACTTGATTCTTGAGAGCTAGGGTTTGTTTTCTTGAGAGAGAACTACCTTTTAATTTTGAGAAAAAGTGAATAATGAAGGATTTTACACATTTTTAAGGCTTAAATCC
>NW_025873523.1:0-5473 GCF_002878395.1 Capsicum annuum | reverse complement strand
ATAAACCACACAAAATCACACAAAACAATCAATCAAATAAACAAAACAAAACAAATCCAAAATATAGTGTTCAGTCCAATTATACAATCCAAAATAACAAAATTACGAAAAATATAAATCCTACTCTAACCTATACTAATCCTAAACTGTGTTTCCATGCTCTACCCGATGCCTCGAGCCTTGATCACGAACATCCTCCGAGTACAAAATACTTCAGGGCATTCCCGGCGAATAAACACAAATACTCCCGGGCATTCCCCGGCCAAATGATACACTTGATCCAAAAAGAAAAAAAACAACCAAACCAATTCATTCAACACATATTTCAAGCATTCAATATTCCAAGAGTCCTAAATTTTCCTACCCGACCTACTTTGTCAATTAATTCTCAGCCTAAACATTGTATTATTGAAGTTATCCAAAATCGATATCTATTTCAAATTAAGCAATCAACAATCATGAATCAAAATGCAATAATATTTACTTTATCAATTTTTCGATTTCTTTCCCCAAAATCTAACTTAACCCCAAATCAAACTACGTGATTAACATACTTCGCAACAAGATGAACAGTTAAATAATGAGTGAAATTGCTCCAATCAGAATCAACCAAAATCACACTATTCAAAAAACATTCACAAAAAATAGGAACAAAAGATGAAGAATCGACCTCAATTGATGACTTTATTTCGACAACTTGCGATGGATCGTAGATCACGAACGGGACCTCGTCAAAACCTCAAATCGAAATGGAGCACGATGAAAAGCAGTCGAATCTGCCAGTTTTCCCTCATTCAAACCACTCACTGTTCTCAATCTTTTCATTGATTTCAGCTCCTCCAGGCAGTACTCTCTCTCAATTTATTTTCTTCCTCACGCAGATCTCTCTCTACCTCTCTCGAATCTCTTCTCTTTCTTGGTTGCTCTCCATGTTTCTCTCTCTCCCCGATTTCTATGTGTATGTATGTGTGCGATTTAGGGTGTGTTTGTGCGTGTGTTGCGGAAAGAAGAAAAGAAGAGAGCCAAAATAGCATCTCTTTGAAGATGATGATAATCTTTCCCCCCTTTCCTATCTATCATTTTCTCTCTCTTATATATGTTCAGCTGGGTGTGTATATGTATGGTGAGGTATGAATGAATTCAACCAAAAAATGGACTAGAGTGTGTGGGCCTTCATGAATTGTGAGTATGATCCATAGAAAAAAAAGGGAAGATCATGTGTATGTATGTATTTTCTCAACCAATTCTCTGTGGGGCCCCTCTTTTATTTCTTTTGTTATGTTTTGCTTAAAAGGAACAAAAAAAACATAAGGGGAGTGCCTAGGGGGTGAGGTTGGGTAAGGATAGTGAGGTGGTTTATTTTGATTGGGTAGGTTGTTATAACTTTGTTATTTTTTATTTTTTGTGGGATATAATCACACGGGTGAGGGCACGTAGTAACACGGGGATAAAAATGGTAAAAAAGCTTTTGGGGAGGGACAAAATTACGTGTCTACAACCACAAAGAATAGGCTTCCCTGTACCAAAACACAAACTCAGACTAGAAGTGCCACAAAGTTATCTCATAATCCACTTCACAGCATTCCAATGTTGTCTTCTCGGATTAGAAAGTAAATGACTAACAACAACACCAGCATGAGCAATATTTATCTTATGCAAACCATTGCATACATCAAACTACCAACAGCTGAAGCATAAGGAACTTTCTTCATATCTTCCTTCTCATCATCATTGGAAGGACACTGCTTTGTGCTCAACTTGAAGTGCATAGCTAAAGGTGTACTGACAACCTTAACCTTGTACAAGTTAAACCTTCAAATTACTTTCTTAATATATTTCTTTTGTGATAACCACAACTTCTTGGCCTTTCTGTCACAGACAATCTGCATGCCAATAATCTACTTTGTTGGTCCTAAGTCTTTCATAGAAAAAAACTTACTCAACTCTTGCTTCAAATTTTGAATCCTACAAGCATTATGACCAACAATAAATATGTCATCAACATAAAGCAACACAATAATAAAGTCACCATCAGAGAATTTTTGCACAAAATACAATGGTCTGAAGTAGTCTTCTTGAAGCCCTGCTGACTTATATAGGAACCAAACTTCCTGTACCACTACCTAGGAACTTGTTTCAAACCATACAAGCTCTTCTTTAATTTGCTCCATATAAATTTCTTCATCTAAGTCACCATGGAGAAAAGCAGTTTTAACATCCATTTGCTCAACCTTTAAATCTAGACTTGCAGTTAAGCCAAGAACCACACGAATGGATGACATCTTTATAATCGGAGAAAATATCTCATCAAAATCAACTCCCTTTTTCTGGTTAAATCCCTTCACAACCAATCTAGCTTTGTACCGTGGAATTGGATTACCATCTTATTCTTCACCCGAAAAACCCACCTATTTTTCAAAGCTTTTCTGTCTTTAGGCAGCTTAACCAAATCAAAGGTATGATTATCTTGTAAAGATTTAATTTCATCTTCTATAGTATCAAACTACTTTTTTTTTCTTCGCTTTCCATGGCCTCATCAAGACTCTCAAGTTCTCCCCCGCCAATTAAGAGTACATACTCACTAGGAGAATAACAAGATGAAGGTATTCTCTCTCTTGTAGATCATCTGAGAGAACTCTCTGGAGCATGAACAACTGGTTGTTGATCAATCATATCAACTTGCACTGGAGCATCAACAACTTCTTGCTGGTCATTTTGAACATGCTTATCATCTTTATTATCAACTTGATTTTCATCATCATGAAGATTTTCTTCAGGAGCAGTAGTCAAAGGAACTGGATCAACATCAACTAGGCTCTCACTACTCTGAGAATCAACCTTACCAGCTTTTTCAAAATCATCAATTGTTTGGTCTTCAAAGAACACAACATCGCGGCTTCTAACAAGTTTCTTCTCAATCGGATCATAGAAACGATAGCCAAATTCATCTTGACCATAACCAATGAAGATACATTGTCTAGTTTTAACATCCAACTTTGACCTTTTATCGTTAGGAACATGAACAAAAGATTTACACCCAAAGACTCTAAGATGATCATAAGAAACATTCTTACCAAACCAAACTCTGTCAGTGACATCACCATTCAAAGCAACAGTAGGAGATAAATTGATAACATAAACAGTCGTATTAAGTGCTTCTGCCCAAAAGGAATCTGGCAGCTTAGCATCTGAAAGCATACATCTAACCCTCTCAACTATTATTCTGTTTATCCTCTCTGCTAAGTCATTCAACTGAGGAGTCTTTGGAGGAGTTTTCTAATGCCGAATACCCTGCTCTCTGCAATATCTATCAAAAGAACCAATACACTCACCACTATTATCTGAACGGATGCATTTTAATTTCTTCCCTGTCTGTCTTTCAAACAAGGCCTGAAAATTCTTGAACACATCAAGTACTTGATCCTTGGACTTTAAAAAAAATACCCGAAGTTTGCGAGAATGATCATCAATAAAAGTCACAAAGTAAAGTGCACCACCATGAGACCTTACTTTAAAAAGACCACACAAATCAGAATGCACCAACTCCAGTAAATCGAGCTTTCTTGAAGGTGGATGACTCTGAAAAGAAACTATTTTCTGTTTACCGGCTAAGCAATGAACACACTTCTTCAACTTTTCTTGTTTTACTCTAGAAAGCATATTTTTCTTAGCCAAACTATCAATCCCCTTCTCACTCATATGACTCAACCTTCTATGCCACAACTCTGATGAAGTATCATTCTCCACCAAGTTTATCAAGCCTCTAGAAGTAGAGCCCTGAAATATGTACAAGTTAGACAACTTGTCACCTCGAGCCACAATCATCAAACCTCTAGTAAGCTTTCACTAGCCAGCACCAAGGGTATTAACATAACCCTCATCATCAAGACTTCCTACAAAAGTCAAATTCAGGCAAACATCTGGAGCATGCTTGACATTATTGAGAACTAGTTTGGAACCATTGTTGCTTTTCAAACAAATTGTGCCAATGCCAAGTACTTTAACTTCATCATTATTGCCCATTTTCAACATCCTAAAATTACCTGGAGTATAAGAAGAAAATAATTCGTTCTTTGGCGTAACATGAGACGTAGCACTAGAATCCACAAACCAGCTAGACTCATCGCGAACAAGATTAATGGCACTCTCACCACAAGTAACAAGAAGATCATCATTAGCAACAACAACAACACGATTTTCATTATCGCCTTCTTTCTTTTGCCGTCTTATATCTCTCTTATGCTTGTAACAATATTTCATGATATGCCCCTTTTTGTTGTAATAGTCACATGTAACATTCTTGAATTTGGACTTTGACTTGCTTCTACTTTTATCTCTATCATTTGAATCTCTGGACTTGTTTCTCCCCCTCTCTTCAGTAACCAAAACATCAGAGTGTGAAGATGAAGAAGATGAGGCCTGAGATCTTCTTCTCATCTCTTCATTCAAGACACCACTCTTAACATATTCCATAGTTACAATACCACCGAGAGCAGAATTAGTCAAAGAAACTCGAAGAGTTTTCCAAGAGTCAGGTAGAGTATTAAGAAGCCAAAGTCCCTGAATTTCTTCATCGAACTTTACACCCATTTCGGACAGCTGGTCAAGGACACCCTGAAAATCATTAATATGATCAAAAATAGGACTGACCTCTTTATACCTAATATTCATCAATTGCTTAAGCAGGAACAACTTGCTATTGCCAGTCTTCAAAGCATAAAGTGTCTCGAGCTTGTCCCACAAACTTCTAGCATGTGTCTCATTCATAATATGATTTCTTACATTATCTTCAACCCATTGTATGATATAGCCACAAACCTGTAAGTGCTCAAATTCCCAATCCTCATCTGTCATGGATTCAGGTTTAGTAGATGCAAACACAGGTAGATGCATTTTCTTGACAAATAGAAGATCTTTCATCTTGCCTTTTCAAGTATGATAGTTACTACCATTCAAACATACCATCTTGATCATATTTTCCTCTACCATTCAAATCTAGAATCAACAACAACCAACTCTCTAATACTACTTGTTAGGAAAGACGGGCACACAATCAAAGAGCCCAATAAGGTAGCAGTGGAAAATACCCAAGACTAAACTTTTTCTTTCAACTTAAACCAAGAGGACAAATAAACCCAAGCAAAATAGATTAATATACAGCAAACAAATCAACCAAATAAAATAAGATAAGAATAAAGACAATCACACGAGACACAAGATTTACGTGGAAAACTCTTCAGTATGAAGAGTAAAAAAATACGGGACCAAAAACTCCACTATAATCACCAAAGATTTACAATATTTTCCTTCAAAATGGCCACAAAAAAAGTTCCAAACAACAAGAAACAATACATAAACCACAAGACCAAACACTAGAGAAATAAAGAAGTGAAAGTACAAAAAATATAGCTACTGTTCGGGAATAAATAACAGGAGCTACAGGCCACCAAATCAATATCCGTCAGTTCCTAAT
>NW_025873522.1:2436-3472 GCF_002878395.1 Capsicum annuum | reverse complement strand
AATCAAAAATATATTTCTCCAAAAACTGTCCCTATAATGTTGCTAGTTATATCACCTCTATGTATGGGTGTCAAACGGGCCGGGCTGGGCCAATCCAGAACCGGCCCTTCTATTTTAACCGGGTTGAGGGTTGGTTAAGGGCCGATTTTGGTGCTAGACTGGCCGGGTCGGGCCGGGCCAAACAGTAAAAAAATTAAAACCCACCCTAACCCAGCCCACTTAACCCAACCCGGTCAAACCCACCAAAACCTAGTCAAACCCGGTCAAAAATATTTTAAAAAAAAACTTTCTATCAATATACATTACATATACCCACCTATATACATTATAAATATGTTAAATAATATATATACACTATTTATATAGTATATACTACATTAGAATTTAAAAAATATATACACATATACACAATTAGTCAATTACTCATATATACGCACTATTCAATGTATATATACTACTACTTATAAACTATACTACAATAAATATACATTACAATATATATAGATATACTTATATACTAATTCATAAAACATATACACATGTATACGTTAAATATACAAGATATATACACGTGTATATGCACCATACATGTATATATACTACTAATTGTAAAATATACTACAATATATATACATTACAATAAATATAGATATAGTTATATACTAATATATAAAATATATACACATGTATACATTAAATATACACTTCTATAGAAGATATATAAATATGTATACGCACTATTCAATGTATATATACTACTACGTATAAAATATACTACAATATGTATACATTACAATATATATAGATATACTTATATACTAATTTATAAAAATATATAAGCATGTATACGTTAAATATACACTTCTATAGAAGATATATACACATGTATACGCACCATTCAATGTATATATACTACTACTTATAAAATATACTACATTATATATAGATATACTTATATACTAATTTATAAAATATATACACATGTATACGTTAAATATACACTTCTATAGAAGATATATACACGTGTATATGCACC
>NW_025873522.1:0-2336 GCF_002878395.1 Capsicum annuum | reverse complement strand
ATATACTACATTATATATACATTACATTATATATAGATATACTTATATACTAATTTATAAAATATATACACATGTATACGTTAAATATACACTTTTATAGAAGATATCCAATTTATAAAACATATATACATGTATACGTTAAATATACACTTCTATAGCAGATATATACACGTGTATACGCACCATTAAATGTATATATACTACTACTTATAAAATATACTACATTACATATACATTACAATATATATAGATATACTTATATACTAATTTATAAAATATATACACATGTACACGTTAAATATACACTTCTATAGACGATATATGCACAAATATACAAAACATATGCTACTTAATATAATAAATTAATAATATTTTGTAGTAAATTAATAATATATTAGAAGTAAATTTTTAATTTAAAGTAGAAAACTACAAATTCAATTTAAAATTTTAAATTGTTAAATGAAAAAATATAAAAAGCAAGGACTAAGGAGTGAATGAATTTGGAAAATTTTATTGATTGCAAAATGATTCAAAATTTGTAATTTACATGAATGAAAAATCTACAAATTATGCATCATTTTTCCAACTCAGTCATGTTAATATTAACGGGAACTTGCATAGGATAGTCGAAGTCAATGAGGCCAAAATCATGCATTGGACTTGATTCTGCTGAGTTCTCCCGTGAAGTCATAATTTCTTCAAGTTTTAGCTCGTCGCTCGGCTCCGGTTCCATTCTTTGATTTCTTCTTTTCACTCTAATCCAATATCTAAGGCAAACAAGAACATTCATTGCATTGCTTCCCAATGAGTGTCGGTTGTCTCCAAGCTACTGGCGTCCCTGACTAAAGGCGCTCTCTGATGCAACAGTTGACATTAGAATATTCAAGATATCTCTAGCTAATCTTGAAAGCACAGGATATTGGGTTTCATTACTCATCCACCAATCCAACGTGTTGATCCGTCGTCTGCGATTCTCTGGTGCCATCCGAAGATAATATTTTAGCTCTTCCCGATAAGTTGATGTGTAAGTTCTCTCATCAACACTGTTCCAACAATTTAAATGATAAAACAAATCAGAAAAACCACAATGTGCTGGCCTTTTAGAAGATAATGGCTCCTTGGGAGGATGAAGAGCGACAGTTGGAGTGATATTTGTAGGTATGACTAAATCAAATAAATCAGCATAGTAATTATATAATTTTTCTATGTAATCCTTTGCATCAGCCGTAGCCGTCCACAAATCAGGTTGTACTTGTTCAGAATCATGGTTAGTATTTATTTCTAAGTTAGTATAAATAAGAGTACTAAAATGGCACATATTATTATATTTCATGCACGGATTTAGCATAGCACCAACCAAGTAAATAGGGGGAATCGGAAAAAAATATTTTTTAAATTTCGTAAACATGGCGCCAACAGCTTCTTTATAACCTTCTTTATTTTTATATTCTTTAAGCAAACCAGAAATATCGGCTATATATGCCAAAATATTACAAACAGTAGGATAATAAGCACCGAAAAATTCAATCGTAGCTACATAAAATTTTTCTAAAAACTTAACAAGATCATTAATTACAACCCAATCAGAATTATGTAGCATGCAATCAGCAGAATCAGCAAATGAACCGCAATGTTGGTTAAAAGCTAGTGTAATAGGAATTCTATATTTATAACAAGTTTTTAAAAATTCATACGTAGAATTTCATTTAGTATCAATTTCCTCAGGCATCAAAATCGGTGTAAGTCCATTTCCTTGACATTTAACTTTAAATTCTCTAATTCTCGATCTACGATTATTTCCTTGAATAAAACAAACGGCAAGATGAATTTTTTCAATATAAAGCTCAAAAAACTCAAGACCATCTTTTACAATTAAATTATATATATGACATGTACACTTAATATGAAAAATTTCAGGCAAGGGCGGAGATAGCGTAAATTTTATTTTTTTTATAGCAGTCTTATTGTTAGAAGCATTATCAAAAGCAATACATAAAATTTTATTTTTGATACCATAATATCCGGTAATTTTAACAATAGAATCAGAAATAAATTGTCCTGTATGTTTACGATCTTCATCATAAAAAAAAACAAGAATACGTTTTTGCATCACGAAATTACTATCCATCCAATGACAAGTAACGGTTAAATAATCATTTTTATTTACAGCACGACCAAGATCATAAGTTAGGGACAATCTACATTGAATATTTTTTAACAATGTTGATAAATAAAAACAATATTGTGAACTTAGTCTAAAAATATCAGACCGACAAGTAGTTCTAGGAATACCGTTAAACATAGGATTATAAATTGCTTGTATATAACGAATAAAG
>NW_025873521.1:0-4902 GCF_002878395.1 Capsicum annuum | reverse complement strand
CAACCCGGCCCCGGCTCCGCAGCAGTAGGGAGGTAATTCAGCTGTTGCCAGGATCCGTGAATTCATGCAGATGAATCCACCGGAATTCTATGGGTCCAAATCTGATGAGGATCCACGGTTGTTTTTAGAGGAGGTGCAGAAAATTACTCAGGTGATGTATCTATCTGAGGAACATAGTGTGGAGTTGGCTATGTATAGGTTGAAAGACCTTGCTTATGAATGGGTTGTTTCTTTGAGAGAAGGTAGAGGTGAGGGAGCTATCCCTATAACTTGGCAAGAGTTCCAGGATGTATTCCTGGATAAGTTTTTCCCTTTGGAGATGAGAGAGGCAAAGGTGGAAGAGTTTATGAACCTGCAACAGGGCTCTATGACTGTTAGGGAGTACTGTCTAAAGTTCAATCAGTTGGCCAAGTATGCTCCTGACTTAGTGGCTGATAATCGGGCTAGTATGAGTAAGTTTGTGACTGGAGTGTCTAGTTATGTGGTTAAGGAGTGTAGGTCTGCTATGCTGAATAGTGAGATGAATCTTTCTAGGCTGTTGACTGATGCCCAACATATTGAGGCAGACAAAATTAAGGAGAGAGATAGAATAAGAGAGAATAAGAGAGCTAGGTTCGAGTAGCACGGACAAGGTCAGACTAGATCGCAGGGAGAGAGTCACCCTCAGTATCAGGATTGTTCGTCTATGACAGCACCGTCATCTGCTAGTGCTCTCATGCCTAGAGGTAGGCAGGAGCAAGGTAACAGGTCATATGCATCCAGGTCCCAGTACAGTACTGGCAGTAAGCCAAATCGTACTCTGTGTCCTAAGTGTGGAAGGGCTCATTCGGGTGAGTGTTGGGGTGAGAAGAGGGGTTGTTTCTAGTGTGGTGACATGGGTCACAGAGTTAGAGATTGTTCATAGGATAGACAAGGACGTCGTGACTATCGCCCTCAGACCCAGACTCAGACTGTTAGTGTTCCAGTTCCAGCGACTCGCCCAGCCCCAGCTCAGGACGCCTCTTCTAGCAATGCTGGCGGGCAGTGCCAGAATAGATTCTATGCTTTACCATCCCGCCAGGAACAGGAGGACTCTCCTGATGTTGTTACTCGTATGCTTCATATATTTTAGTTTGATGTATATGCTTTGTTGGATCTTGGATCCAGTTTCTCATATGTTACACCTTTGATTGCTGTGAATTTTGAAATGAGTCCTGAGATTATTCCTGAGCCTATCTTAGTTTCTACCTTAGTGGGTGATTCAATTATTGCCCAGAAAGTGTATAAAAAGTGTCCTGTTACCGTTCTTCATAAAGTCTTGTTGGTTGATCTGATTAAGTTAGACATGGTAGATTTTGATGTGATTCTGGGTATGGACTGGCTGTATTCTTCTTATGCTTCTATTGATTGTCGGACCCGAGTGGTCAAGTTTTAATTTCCGGGTGCCTTCGTGTTTGAGTGGTCTGGGAATTTTGTGTCACCCAAGAGTTATTTTATCTCTTACCTCAAAGGTAGAAAGCTTATTTCCAAGGGGTGTATTTACCATTTGGTTAGAGTCAAAGACACTAAGTCTGAGACTCTAACTCTCCAGTCTGTTAACGTCGTCAATGAGTTTTTTGATGTCTTTTCGGATGATCTCCCAAGCATACCTCCTGCTAGAGAGATAGAGTCCGAGATTGATCTTCTTCTCGATACTCAACCCATTTCTATTCCTCCTTACCGTATGGCCCCTGCAGAACATAAGTAGTTGAAAGAGCAACTCAAAGATCTACTAGATAAGGGTTTCATAAGGCCCAGTGTTTCTCCTTGGGGTGCTCCTGTGTTGTTTGTGAGAATGAAAGATGGCTCTTAGCATATGTGCATTGATTACTGCCAATTGAATAAAGTCACCATAAAAAATAAGTACCCCCTTCCGAGAATAGATGATTTGTTTGACCAATTGCAAGGTGTAAGTTATTTCTCAAGGATAGACCTTCTTTCCAGCTATCATCAACTCAAAGTTAGGGAGTGTGACATCCTAAAAATTGCTTTCCAAACTCGTTATGGCCATTTTGAGTTTCTTGTTATGTCTTTCGGGTTAACTAATGCCCCAGCATCTTTTATGGACCTCATGAATCGAGTGTTTAGACCATATCTAGATATGTTTGTCATAGTGTTCATCGATGATATACTGGTGTACGGGAGTGAGGATGAACATTTTGATCATCTCTGAACTGTCTTGCAAACCCTTAGAGATCACAAGTTGTTTGCCAAGTTCAGTAAGTGTGAGTTTTGGCTAAGGTTAGTTGCTTTTCTGGGTCATATCATTTCTTCCAAGGGTATTAGAGTTGATCCCCAAAAGACCGAAGCTGTTAGAAATTGGGCTAGACCTATTTCTCCGACTGACATCCGAAGTTTCTTGGGTTTAGCTGGCTATTACCACAGTTTTATTGAGGGTTTCTCCTCTATAGCGTCTCCTATGACTCGGTTGACCCAAAAGAAAGTAAAGTTCTTGTGGTCCGAATCTTGTGAGAAGAGTTTTCAGGAGTTGAAGACTCGACTTACTTCAGCCCCTGTTTTGACTTTGCCTGATAGTGTTGATGATTTTGTGGTGTACTGTGATGCTTTGAGAGTTGGGTTGGGTTGCGTATTGATGCAGAAGGGTAAGGTGATAGCTTATGCTTCTAGACAATTGAAACCCCATAAGAAAAATTACCTCACCTATGACCTTGAGTTGGCTGTTGTTGTGTTTGCTTTAAAAATCTGGAGACACTATTTGTATGGTGTCCATGTTGATATTTTCACTGATCATAAGAGTCTGCAGTATGTGTTTACCCAGAGAAAATTGAATCTTAGGTAGAGAGGATGGTTAGAATTGTTAAAGGACTATGACATGAGTGTGTTGTACCATCCGGGCAAGGCCAATATTGTGGCAGATGCCCTAAGTAGAGTGTCCATAGGTAGTGTTTCACATGTGGTAGAAGGTAAGAAAGAGTTGGCTCGTGATGTACATCGTTTAGATAGATTAGGGGTTAGGTTGTTTGACTCTGCTGAAGGTAGTATAGGGGTTCAGAGTAGTTTCAAATCCTCCTTGGTTTCGGAAGTGAAGGAAAAACAATGCTTAGATGCTAGTTTGGTCAGACTGAAAGAATCAATCAAGGACAAAAAAGTAGAGGTTTTCTCCCAAGGGGGAGATGGTGTGTTGAGATTGCAGGGTAGATTGTGTGTCCCGAATGTTGATGATCTAAGACAGAGGATTATGGCTGAAGCGTATGGGGAGCGGTATTCTATTCATCCTGGTGCCACTAAGATGTACCGAGACTTGCGGGAAATCTATTGGTGGAGTGGCATAAAGAAAGATATAGCAGCGTTTGTAGCTAAGTGTGCAACATACCAACAGGTTAAGGTTGAACACCAAAGACCTGGTGGTATGATGCAAGAGTTTAGTATTCCCACCTGGAAGTGGGAAGAGATAAATATGGACTTCGTGATTGGTTTACCTCCTTCCCGACGCCATCATGATTCCATTTGGGTTGTGGTTGATAGGTTTACTAAGTCTGCTTATTTATTGACTATTCATACTTCATATACTGCTGAGGATTATGCTAGATTGTATATCTGAGAGCTAGTCAGACTGCATGGAGTTCCCCTGTCTATTATTTCGAATAGGGGTACTCAGTTCACTTCACAATTTTGGAAAGCTTTTCAGAAGGGTGTTGTACCCAAGTGCTTTTGAGTTTTGCTTTTCATCCGCAGAACGATGGTCAAGCTGAGCGGACCATCCAGACCTTAAAGGATATATTGAGAGCTTGTGCACTTGAATTTAAGGGAAGTTGGGATGATCACTTACCGTTGATAGAGTTTGTTTACAATAACAATTTCCACTCTAGTATTGGCATGGCTCCGTTTGAAGCCTTATATGGGAGGAAGTATAGATCACCCATAGGTTGGCTCGAGGTGGGTAAAGCGGCTGTGAGTGGTCCTGATTCGGTATTTGAGGCTATGGAAAAATTTAAGGTGATTAGGGAAAGGTTAAGAACTGCGCAGCATCGTCAGAAGTCATCTACGGATGTTAGAAGGAGGGACCTTGAGTTTAACGTAGGTGACCTAGTGTATCTGAAAATTTCACCTATGATAGGGGTGAAGAGATTCGGAAAGAAGGGGAAGCTTAGTCCCCGTTATGTTGGTCCTTACAAAATTCTTAGTCGTGTTGGTAAGGTAGCTTATGAGGTTGAGTTGCCTTCCGAGTTGTCCTCTGTTCATCCAATATTCCATGTCTCCATGCTTAGAAAGCATATTAGCGATGCTGTGGTAGTGGATTCCTTTATGAGTGCTGGCATTCAAGAAAATCTTTCTTTTGACCCCGGAAAGAATGTCTCCATGCTTACGAATGTTTCTAAAGGGGGGATGATGTAATACCCCGGAAATTTTTTCAATGAAATTTTGTGCGTAAACGTGTTGGGTTCTATCTTCTAGAATGAATTATAAATTTTTCGTACAGAATGTATTAGATTATGACCCACCATTGCGTAGAGTATTGAATAATCTTTCCAACAATATGTGGATCATCTAAAACGGACACCCGAGCAACAAGTTATGAACATTTCGATTGAACCGTGAATAGTAGTGAATAGTAAAACGTGTAGGAAAAAGTACTGAGGCCTGGTGTATTTTTGGTCCAACTTTAAACGATCATAACTCCTTGTACATAATGATCTGGGTGATCTATTATATATCAACGGAAATCTCTGCAAGTTCTCTTTCCAATAAAATTGGTTTCATCCAATTTGTCTATCGGAGCAAAAAGTTATGGTCGATCTACTTCAGCCTATCAAAAGAAAATTTTTTGATCAACTTCAAACAATCATAACTCCTCGTACACAATGATCTGGGTGAGATACTATATATCAATGGAAAGATATGAGAGTTCTCTTTCTAATGAAA
>NW_025873520.1:0-2964 GCF_002878395.1 Capsicum annuum | reverse complement strand
TGTACCACTAGGACCCGTGGTAGGAATGGCTTTCCCTTGAGCTTTCCCAGCAACTATACGAGTCAAAAGTTGCACTGCATTTCTAAGACATTAATTAGCAGCATTAATAGGTGGCTCTGGGGATATAGTTCTCCTCCCCCTTATTTCTTCCGGAGTGGAAGAAGTTTCTGATGCATGCTCAGCTGGAGCCTCACTTTGATTAGCTGGTATAGTGGGTGACTTAATAGTCCCCTCTCCGGAAGCCACATCTACCTGCTTACCAGTATTCTTGCTTATGGTAACCGGCAGCATTACTATAATAAGAGAAACAAATGGATTCAGTGGTCAACTATGACTTCATATACAATATAGGCTCTATCGCACTATCTAAGACATGAAAAAAAGAAACAATTCTTAAATGTACATAGCCTCCTATTTATAGATGCGGTGCATGATACACTGATAAATAAGACTCTACGTAGACACGGCTTTGTAGACTCACTAGGATGAACTTCTCTGATACCACTTTTTTCACACCTCAAATCCTATTGGGGCGGACTGACACCCGTAACCGAGGAGGCCCGGGAGAACTAGCTCAAAACCTTATATTTCCCATGCATACCTCTATGACAGCTTGAAATTCGAACAGCATTATGTCGCATATAAAATGAAATAATCACCTGTATAAGCTCGAGCACACATATATGTATATACAATACTTGGCTGTTGGAGCCATCACGTCTATTAACAAAACACTACCTTGACTGTACATTAGGTCTACAAAGCCTCTAGATAATACACAGAGTTTAACTATGGTAGAGACACACCCCACCATATAAATAACTTCTATACAATACCAAAAGTGATTGGATATCCTGGCTCCTACTTGTGTGGTGTATGAGCTAAGGTACCTGTGCCTGCAGCATGAAATGCAGGTCTCCCATGAGGGACGTTAGTACGAAATATGTACTGAGTATGTAAAAGCCGTAGATAATCACATATGATACAGGAGCTCAATAGAAATAAAAAACAAGTGAATAAATCGTAATAGGAGGGGACCACACTTACTAGAACTTGTGACACCCTGTACATTGTATTTATTCAATCACTTTACCTTCGTTCTTATCATCTTTGTAATCATCACTGTACTGTACTGTGACGATTAGGCTGCCTCCAGTACATATCAACTGGGATTGAGCCATGATAGGCTTATGCCCCTGGGATACTACCCATAAACACATAAATAGGGATCGACCCATGATAGGCTTATGCCCCTGTGATAGCACCTGATAAGAGAGAACTTCCATCACTTAGTTTAATTAATCTTTGAGATTGTTATTTCAGTCACCACAGCATTTTTGATACTTTGAAACAATGATACATCAATAAGAGACATATAAATAGACATCAATGCAATAACAATGAAGTAAGAACTCATTGGCACATTAATGAAGTGTTTTGGAGTCATCAATGCCATAACAATGAAGTAGGAACTTATTGGTATATCAATGAAACGTTTTGGAGTCATTAATAGCATATGGATCTTGTTTGAGTAACCGCATATCTTTTGACATTCATTAGTTCAATAAACATGTAAGATTTGGAAAACAAGTAAGTATTGGAATGTATTGACATCTTGTAGGGTGGAAACAAGGTCATTGGTAACGTAGGACATCATACAAAACCATTATGGATCACATGTTATTGAATAACTTTGGAAACTTTCTTAATAGAACAATTGTTCACTTTCATGTAAAAGATATGGTATAGAGTATGCTTTACATACCTGACTTTCAACCTTCAATACTAGTCCCAAATGGACTTCCCGTCTTTTTGGATTACTTATCTACAATGAACATATATAGCAATATAGTACTAGCAACCAAACATCACAATTCAATTATTTGAATTCACCAAACTAGTGGTTAAGTAGTAAGCCTTAATTACACCATACAGGGTGTCACTTTAACCCTCTTATACTCTAATTACATTCACATGCCATGCATATTCATACAACATCCTCCAATATCAAGTTTGGATTCATTTATCTTTCCAACCAATCCATTAAACCAAATTGATCCATAGACATAAATAATCATCAATTAAATAGTATATCACCATATCCACCTTCCATAACTCAATTACCATATCCATCTTCCATAATTCAATTACAATATCCACCTTCCACAATTCAATACAACCAAACCATGCAAAATAGTCGATAACCATATTTTCATCACATTTCGATAACAATCAATACATATAATCCTCTATCACACATATACATATGGAAAAGAACAAAGGCAAACAATATTCATACCTTAGAATTCAACTCTTGATTATTCAATCCTGTTTGTACAAATAATAGGTCTCCTTCAAAGCTCTCGATATGACAAATGCAGTTATCGGATTACTTTGGAATTTATACGGTTGAATCAAAAGAAATTTAAAGGTTAAATTTGGCTAAGGTTTGTTCTTTCTCAATGATTGATGATGAAAATGAGTTTTTGAACTCATATACATGTATATATACACATATTCCCGTACATAATATAATAGAAAATGACCAAAATGCCTTTAAAATTTAAATAATGTCAAATTTGTCCTTTGGTGGACTGTTTTGGTAAGCTAAAGTAGATCGACCATAACTCTTTGCTCCGATATCGGATTTGGGTGAAACTGGTATCGTTGGAAGGATAATTCAAAGGAATTTCATTTCATATAAACTAGGCCACCCAGTTCGTCCTGTACAAGGTGTTATGGTCGTTTGAAGTTGACCCTAAAAATCTCTTTTGATAGGCTGAAGTAAAACGAATATAACTCCTTACTCAAACGTTGGATTTTGATGAAACCAATTACGTTGGAAAGAAGACTCAAATATATTTATTTTCATAGGTAGCAGCTCTCCCAGTTCATTATATTAAGGGAGTTATGATCGTTCGAAGTTGACCCAAAAATTCGGCTGGCCTCAGCAGTTTGTGTGCA
>NW_025873519.1:0-5408 GCF_002878395.1 Capsicum annuum | reverse complement strand
TTGAGCCTATCCTAGTTTCTACCCCAGTGGGTGATTTGATTGTTGCCAAAAAAGTGTACAAAAAGTATCCTATTACCATTCTTCATAGTGTCTTATTGGCCGATCTGATTGAGTTAGACATGGTAGATTTTGATGTGATTCTGGGTATGGACTGGCTGTATTCTTCTGATGCCTCTATTGATTGTTGAACCCGAGTGGTCAAGTTTTAGTTTTTGGGCGCATCCGTGTTTGAGTGGTTTGGGAATTCTATGTCACCCAAGAATCATTTTATCTCTTACCTCAAATCTAGAAAACTTATTTCAAATGGGGATATTTACCATTTGGTTAGAGTCAAAGACACTAAGTCTGAGACTCCAACTCTCTAGTCTGTTAACATCGTCAATGAGTTTTTTGATGTCTTTTTGGATGATTTCCTAGAGATACCTTCCGGTAGATAGATAGAGTTTGTGATTGATCTTCTTCCCGATACTCAGCCCATTTCTATTCCTCCTTACTACATGGCCCCTGCAGAACTTAAGGAGTTGATAGAGCAAATCAAAGATCTACTAGATAAGGGTTTCATAAGGCCCAGTGTTTCTCCTTGGGGTGCTTCTATATTGTTTTTGATAAAGAAAGATGGCCCTTTGCGTATGTACATTGGTTACCGCCAACTGAATAAAGTCACCATAAAAAATAAGTACCTCCTTTCAAGAATAGATGATTTGTTTGACCAATTGCAAGGTGCAAGTTATTTCTCAAAGATAGACCTTCATTCCGGCTATCATCAACTCAAAGTTAGGGAGTGTGACATCCTAAAAACAGCTTTCCAAACTCGTTATGGCTATTTTGAGTTTTTTGTTATGTCTTTCGGGTTAACTAATGCCCCAGCAGCTTTCATGGACCTCATGAATCAAGTTTTTAGACCATATCTAGATATGTTTATCATAGTGTTCATCGATGATATACTGGTGTACTCTCGTAGTGAGGATGAACATTTTGATCATCTCCGAACTGTCTTACAAACCCTTAAAGATCACAAGTTGTTTGCCAAGTTCAGTAAGTGTGAGTTTTGGCTAAGAGAAGTTGCTTTTTTGGGTCATATCATTTCTTCCAAGGGTATTAGAGTTGATCCCTAAAACACCAAAGCTATTAGAAATTAGCCTAAACCTATTTCTCCAACTTATATCCAATGTTTCTTGGGTTTAGCTGGCTATTACTGCCATTTTTTTAGCGTTTCTCCTCTATAGCATCTCCTATGACTCGATTGACCCAAAAAAAGTAAAGTTCTTATTGTCCAAATCTTGTGAGAAGAGTTTTCAAGAGTTGAAGACTCGACTCACTTCTGCCCCTATTTTGACTTTGCCTGATGGTGTTGATGGTTTAGTGGTGTATTATGATGCTTCGAGAGTTGGGTTGGGTTGCCTATTGATGCAAAAGGGTAAGGTGATAGCTTATGCTTCTAGACAGTTGAAACCCCATGATAAAAATTACCCCACCTATGACCTTGAGTTAGCTGTTGTTGTGTTTGCTTTGAAAATTTGGAGACACTATTTGAATGGTGTTCATGTTGATGTTTTCACTGATCATAAGAGTCTGTAGTATGTGTTTACCCAGAGAGAATTGAATCTTAGGCAGAGACGATGGTTAGAATTGTTAAAGAACTATGATATGAGTGTGTTGTACCATCCGAGCAAGGCTAATATTGTGGCAGATGCCTTATGTAGAGTGTCAATGGGTAGTGTTTCGCATGTGGTAGAAGGTAAGAAAGAGTTGGCTCGTGATGTACATCATTTGGCTAGATTGGGGGTTAGTTTATTTGACTCTGCTGAAGGTAGTATAGGGGTTCAG
Organism: Capsicum annuum; assembly: GCF_002878395.1. NCBI lineage: Eukaryota > Viridiplantae > Streptophyta > Magnoliopsida > Solanales > Solanaceae > Capsicum > Capsicum annuum. The sequence goes on along the minus strand of NW_025873519.1, from coordinate 3,581 downwards.
AGTAGTTCTGAATCCTCCTTGGTTTTTGAAGTGAAGGAAAAACAATACTTAGATGCTGGTTTGGTCAGACTGAAGGAGTCAGTCAAGGACCAAAAAGTAAAGGTTTTCTGCCAAAGGGGAGATGGTGTGTTAAGATTGCAGGGTAGATTGTGTGTCCCGAATGTTGATGATCTAAGACAGAGGATTATGGCTGAAGTGCATGAGGCACGATATTCTATTCATCCTGGTGCCACCAAGATTTACCGAGACTTGCAGGAAATCTATTGGTGGAGTGGCATGAAGAAAGATATTACAGCGTTTGTAGCTAAGTGTGCAACATGCCAACAGGTTAAGGTTGAACAGCAAAGACCTGGTGGTATGATGCAAGAGTTTAGTATCCCCACCTGGAAGTGGAAAGAGATAAATATGGACTTCGTGATTGGTTTACCTTCTTCCCGATGCCATCATGATTCCATTTGGGTTGTGGTTGATAGGTTGACTAAGTCTGCTCATTTCTTACCTGTTCATACTTCATATACTGCTGAGAATTATGCTAGATTGTATATCCGAGAGCTAGTCAGACTGCATGGAGTTCCCTTGTCTATCATTTCAGATAGGGGTACTCAGTTCACTTCGCAATTTTGGAAAGCTTTTTAGAAGGGTCTTGGTACCCTAGTGCTTTTGAGTCCTGCTTTTCATCCGCAGATAGTTGGTCAGGCTGAGCAGACCATCTAGACCTTAGAGGATATGTTGAGAGCTTGTACACTTGACGTTAAGGGAAGTTAGGATGATCACTTACCATTGATAGAGTTTACTTACAATAACAGTTTCCACTTTAGTATTGGCATGGCTCTATTTGAACCCTTATATGAGATGAAGTGTAGATCACCCATAGGTTGGTTCGAGGTAGGTGAAGCGGCTGTGAGTAGTCCTGATTCGGTATTTGAGGCTATTGAAAAAGTTAAGTTGATTGGGGAAAGGTTGAAAACTATGTAGAGTCGTCAGAAGTCATATGCGGATGTTAGAAGGAGAGACCTTGAGTTTGAAGTTGGTGACCTAGTGTATCTGAAAATTTCAGCCATGAGGGGGGTGAAGATATTTGGAAAGAAAGGGAAGCTTAGTCTCCATTATGTTGGTCCTTACAAAATTCTTAGCTGTGTTGGTAAGGTAGCTTATGAGGTCGAGTTTCCTTCCGAGTTGTCCTCTGTTCATCCAGTATTCCATGTCTCCATGCTTAGAAAGCATATTAGCGATTCTGTGGTAGTGAATTCCTCTGCGAGTGTTGACATTCAAGAAAATCATCCTTTTGATGAGATTCCTGTTGAGATTCTTGATTTCAGTATTTGAAGACTAAGGAACAAAGAAGTTCCCTTGGTCAAGGTGTTATGGCAAAACCAATCTGTTGAGGGTGCAACTTGGGAAGCTGAGGCGGATATGCGATCCAAGTACCCGCACATATTTTTTGTGAACTTTGATAAAGCCGAAGGTACCGTTCATTCCTAAATCATGCACTTTTGATAAAAGTTGCATTAGTTCAGTTGTCATTTTTTATGTGTTCAGCTGTAGTTTCTTGAATTTATGCATTATATGTTGCATTCAGAGTGAGAAATGATGTGGTGATGAGTCTAACGAATGGTTTCAGCTGTATGCTCTATTCCCTATCTAATCTTTGCATGTCTATCATCATTCAAGGATAAATGTTTCCAAGGAGGGATGATGTAATACCCCGAGAAATTTTACGTTGATATTTTGTGCATAAACGTGTTGGGTTCTATCTTCTAAAATGAATTATAAATTTTTCATGTTCAATGTCTTAGATTATGACCCACCATTTCGTAGAGTATCTAATAATCTTTCCAACGATATATGGATCATCCAGAACGGACACCCGAGCGACGAGTTATGAACATTCCGATCTAACCGTGAATAGCAGTGAACAGTAAAACGTGCAGGAAAAGTTACTGAGGCCTGGCGTATTTTTTCTCCAAATTTAAATGATCATAACTCCTTGTACATAATGATCTGGGTGATCTACTATATATCAAGGAAAATCTCTGGGAGTCCTCTTTCCAATGAAATTGGTTTCATCCAATTTGTCTATTGGAACAAAAAGTTATGGTTGATCTACTTCAGCCTATCAAAAGCAAATTTTTGGGTCAATTTTAAATGATCATAACTCCTCGTACACAATGATATGGGTGAGATACTATATATCAACAGAAAGATATGAGAGTCCTATTTCTAATGAAATTGGTTTCATCCAATTTGGATACCGGAGTAAAACGTTATGGTTGATCTACTTCATACTATCAAAACAGTCCACCAAAGGACAGATTTGACATTTATTTGATTTTTAGGGGCGTTTTGATCATTCCCCCTCACCCAAAATCCGTCCAAACCCTATATTAAAGCCTATTAGAATCATTATATGTTATATTTCATCAAATTCCCTCAAAAAAAAATCCTAAGCTCCTACATCCAACTTCAAGAACCTCCAAAGTTCACCATTAATTTTGTAAATTTATTCAAGATTCCAAGTTCCTAGTTCAAGAACTTCAAGAACCTACAAAGTTCACCATTAATTCTACAAATTTATTCAACATTCCAAGTTCCTAGTTCAACAACTCCAAGATCCATCATTCAAAGGCACGAGTAACATCCCAAAAACAAGTATCGATCTAAAGTTCATCGTTCAAGGTTTGTGGGGTTTTTCAACAAGAACTCTCTTTCGTTCTTGTGCCCAAAAGTAATTTTCTTTACAAAGGCATGATTTTTATTTGATTTTTATGAATTTGAAGCATGAACCCATATCTTATGATGATTATTATGAAATCTTGATGTTTATGATTTTGAAAGATGAATTTACTTGTGTGGAGATATAAAGCATGAATCTTGAATGATATTTATCATGATTTTAATAAGTGGGTCGTGAATACCCATTGGAAATTGTGTTTTTTTTAGAAAGTGTGTGTTCTAAGCATGTTGATGTTGAATATTTGAGATATTTGGAATGATTTGACCTTTTGGTCTTAATGGAGTTGTTTTGAACTCGAGTGTGAAAGAAATCCACAACGTGGTTGATTTTGATAGATAGGAAGTATGATTGCTCCCGATGTATATTTATATATTATTGAAATTGTTTTATTGTGGATTGTCTTTGAAATGATCTGACCTAAGTCCGGGAGAAATCTTTAGCGCCGAGTGGGAGGTATAAAGAGAGCTTACTTCCCTAGAACTACGTGCTCCCATAGGAATGAGCCTGAGGCTAATTTATATAGTGACCACTAGTTTGTGTGGATTTGATATCGATAGTCCTACTTTGATGGCAAGGATAGGACGGCTCTCCCCAACGTGGGTTGTACGTTGGACTCCATGTAGCTCACATGGTTTATGTCGGTTATAGGATCTCCCAGTGTGTGTGTGTTTCCTTGTGTTTATGGTGAATGATGAAGTAATTTTAAAGTAGAATTGTGAAAGTTATTCTTTTGAAAGATTTAAATGATATTTATATTATGAGAATTGATATTCTTGATTAACTGAAAGTGATTGACAAATTATATGATGACTCACATGTGTTATTGTACTTATTTCATCCTCTCATG
>NW_025873518.1:0-2196 GCF_002878395.1 Capsicum annuum | reverse complement strand
CACTGGTGCTCCCCAGGGGGACATACTAGGCCTTATGAATCCCTTCTTTAGCAAATCTTTCAATTGCTCTTTCAATTCTCGTAATTCTGCTGGGGCCATTCTATACGGAGGAATAGAGATTGGTTGGGTGCCTGGTATTATATCAATACCAAACTCTACTTCTCGTTCAGGAGGCAAACCTAGAAGATCTTCAGGAAATACATCAGAAAATTCATTTACCACCTGAACAGCGTGAAGAGTTGGTTGCTCGCTTCTGTATCCCTTACTCTAGCTAAATTATATATGTATCCCTTGGAAATCATTCATCTTTCCTTAAAATAAGAAATAAATCTACCTTTTGGCGCACTAATTTCACCTTTTCATTCAAGGACCGATTCATTTGGAAAATGGAAATATACCTTTTTCGTGCAGCAATCAATTGTGGCATAACAAGACGCCAACCAGTCCATACCCATTATAACATCAAAATCTACCATTTCTAACTCCACAACATCAGCCATTGTATCACGACCACAAACAGTTACTATGTAGTTTCGATAAACCCTTGTAGCTATAATAGATTCCCCACCCGATGTGGATACTTCAAATGGCTTAACTAACAGTTCGGGTATTCTTTCGAACTTTCCAGCAACCAATGGAGTAACATAAGATAATGTAGAACCGGGATCAATTAAGGCATATAAATCAAATGAAAAGATAGACAACATACCCGTAACCACATCTGGGAAAGCCTCTAAATTCTGTCGATCCGCTAGAGCATACGTACGATTTTGAGCCTCACTAGAACTCGTGGCTCCTCTATCACCTCTAACACGACCCATTGGTTGTGCACCCCTTCTTGAATAAGGCATTGCTGATGATGATGCAACAAATGACCCCGTAGGTTATGCCAAACCCCCTATGCCCCTTCGTGGCCATTTTCTCATCATATGCCCCGACATACCGCACCAAAAGCAAAATTGGTCCCCAGCCGACATGCGCCCAAATGATACCTTCCATATTTATTGCATGGCTCTCGAGGAGGTCTCGATTGGCTCATATTCCCTTGCCCTTGGTACCCCATTGTCCGCGAACTCTGACTCTCACTTCTGTTCCTAAATTGATTTCCTCTGGACCCTTGGAACTGTGGTGAGGCACTAGATGCAAAATAAGAAGATAATGGCCTAGGTGGTCTAGCAGAAAACTGTGGTCTGAACCCTCCTTGGGATACCATGAACTGCCCTGTAGATCTGGCCCTCTTGGAATATCTTCTTTCTAATTCCTGTGTTCTTCTCCTTTGCCTCTGATCTTCCATTTTCTGTGCAAAAGCTTGGATCCTCACTATGTTCATATCTTTGTTTAAAGCGGCAATAGTACAATTTCTAACCAGATATGGATCTAGCCTATCCACATATTGATGAACTCTGTCATCCATAGTAGCTACAACATTAGGAGCATATCTCGACAAGGAATTAAATCGGAGACTGTACTCTCTCACGCTCATATTCCCCTGACGAAGATTTAAAAACTAATCTATACGGGCCTGACGAATCTCGAATGGAAGATAATGATCAAGAAATGCCTCTTTGAACTCTTTCCAAGTAGCTGGGGGTGCATTAATACCCCTAGATTGTTTCCAGTCTTTATAACAATAAATAGCCTCCCCTTTAAATCTATATGCCGCTAACTCCACTGTCTCTCTACCCGTTACATACATAACATCTAAGGCCCTTTGAATTTGATCAATAAAGTCCTGTGGGTCCTCATTAAGATCTGATCCAGTAAAAGTGGGAGGATCCATCTTAATAAAATCCTGTGTTCGAAGTCTAGCCGCCCTATCTGTACCACTAGGACTCGTGGTATGAATGGCTTGCCCTTGAGCTTGCCCAACAACTATACGAGTCAAAAGTTGCACTATATTTCTAAGATCTTGATCAACAGCATTAGTAGGTGGCTCTGCAGATATAGTTCTCCTCCCCCTTATTTCTTCCGGACTGGAGGAAGTTTCTGATGCATGCTCAGCTGGAGCATCACTTTGATTAGCTGGTATAGTGGGTGACTTACTAGTCCCCTCTCCGGCAGCCACATCTACTTCCTTACCGATATTCTTGCTTCTGGTAACCGGCATCATTACTATAATAAGAGAAACAAACGGATTCAGTGGTCAACTTATGACTTCATATACAATATAAGCTCTATCGCACGATCTAAGACATG
>NW_025873517.1:0-2435 GCF_002878395.1 Capsicum annuum | reverse complement strand
ATATCTTATGAGGATAATAAAAAGTTTCCCAGAAACTTTATATGCTTTAGGCCTTTTGAATCCTTTAGGGATTTTCATATGGATGTTTGTCAAGTAACAATATCCAATATTTCAAGTGTGACATCTTCAAGTGTCTGGACTGCAAATCAAATAAGTTTTACTCTTACCAAAATGCATCCTTTCAGGTCACTTGATAAATATTTCTACGTCAGTATGCTTAAATTAACGTAAAATTCAGATCCTCATAATTTTTTACAATATTGCTCCAATATTGTATCAAAGATATCGTCGACGATTTCTTATTTTGTATCGGTTCGGAATGTGACATAATATTTTATGATCTCATCACTTCATTATTTTCAGGTACTTGAACCTATCATAAGGTTTCATGAAGTGTTATGTCGTAGGATTTTCAAGAACACATTGTCTTTTTATCATGATTATTGGTTTATCATGCTTGACGCATGCATAGACTTTATCCTTTAAGGACACAAAATAGGAGCACTTGCAGCTAAATATGAGATGCTTTCGGCATTTGACTTGAATTATCTTTTGAATGACGATCTGATGATAATTTCTAACATATTTCATAGCTGCTTATAATCTACCCCTTATGTTAGGAAAACGAACATACATCCTCCATCTTCTTTGAGGAATCCATCTTTGTGCATCATGGTATATTTATTAATCGTATACACACATCAAAACTATTAGATGGAATAATTGGTTCCTGACCTTGAGCCAATTGAGAGTGAAGAAATAATCATAATATATTGGTCTAATGCATACAAGTGCTATTGTATTCAATATATCATATTTCTTACCAATACATGAAACTTTGTTCTCATTAGTAATGGTTCAACTATTTAAGGAAAACATTCAATGCTAAACCATCATCATCAAGATGAATTATCTTGATTACATAATCTGAAAATTATGCTTAATTTATATTGAACAAGTAACTTTATGAATGTCAAACGTAGGTTGACCATGAATGTACATGTGATCATCTTATTGTGCATCTTTTCAACATATCACATGATAAGTGAACGGGCCCTTATTTACCTTTTATTTTTTCAGATTTTGAGGGATCCAATCCCAAAATTAGTATTCAACCAACTTATCATGAGAACAAGCAACATAAACAATTCTCAAAGAATTTTCTAGTTCTTCAATACATGTCTAATACTCAATATGCACATCTTAGAGATGTCACAATCGTCTACATCAATTGATGAACTTTTATTCTAGTAAACTCCCAGTTTACCATGACATGTATTTTTTTCTTTAGTAAATTTCATATTTACTGTTACGGCAGAGGATTAGGGCCAGTTCGGGTCGCTAGGGTAGGGAATTAATTGGGGGGGGGTGTATTCCTGTTATGATCCCGTATTCAGTGTTCCGTGTTCCGTGTTCCATGTTTATTATGAATCTGTGTGCTTTCCTCTGCTTTATATTCCTGCATTCCTGCTTTACTCTGTTTTATATTCCTTATGGGTGCCGTATCTATGTTATGTCATCTGCTTCTGTGCTTTACTATGTGTTTGTGTGATATCTCGTGACTTGAGCCGGGGGTCTTTCGGAAACAGCCTTTCTACTTCATCAGAGGTAGAGGTATGGACTGCGTACATCTTACCCCCCCCAGACCCCACTAAGTGGGAATACACTGGGTTTGTTGTTGTTGTTGTTGTTGTTACATGAATAAGTTTCAGATTTACTACTTCAGAAGTGGATTTCAAAATAACTCTTCTCAGTTATTCAGCCTCTTTCGGAGGTGAGTTGTTATACCATCACAACAAGTGCACGTTTGCATTAATAAACTTCTCATTCCCCAGGAATGGAATATAATCATGCCTTAAGTCTATCAATTTATGATAGCTTATAACCTATTTCATAACATTGCTACTTTAGAAGCAAATCGAGGCATAAATATGATAGAGAGAATTTCTCTATATTGCTACCACATTCACTTCAAGAATGGTGAAAATTGTCATCTTTCAGACTTATCATATATTGATACCACATTCATTTCTAGGAATGGAGCATATCAATGGACAAGTTTCATGACTTTTCATCAAAAACACATTATTTTGCCTTAGCCATCATAATATCATCTATATGGTGCATTGAGATTCAAACTCAACGTCTTACCCATATAAAGGCGTCTTAGGCATAAATCAATGAGACTTGAACCCAACATATTATCATCCTTTTTGATAATATTATTTTTGAGGAATAAATTTAAAACATAAATGGTTCCAAACCAATTATTTTTCCTCAAATTCAACAATAATTATATTATTAGTAGCAAAAGACAGATAACATAAGGAATTACTAACTTTAAAATTACCTTTAGAGTTATAATCTCATCTTGTTTCGCAGAGTCTCGTGTTGATAACCAGTGGTGGAGCCAGCATCTTGTATACATAATATAA
>NW_025873516.1:18214-18551 GCF_002878395.1 Capsicum annuum | reverse complement strand
AAGGTAATACAAGCTAAGAGTTTTTGAATCCATCAAGTTTTAGTGTTTGATTTTTCAAGGGTCATATTTGAAGGAGTATAACTCAATTTTAATGTGGTATTTTTGATGATTTATACCCACCAAATTGTAGAGAATTGAATTATCTTTCCAATGATACAAATTTCGCCTTAATTCAATACCCGAGCAAAAAGTTATGCCCATTTTCGTGAGAGATAGTAAGCATAGGCGGTTGGTTAGGCCCATTTTAAACATACTGCAACCCTATTTTCATCTCAAAGCTCATCATCCAAGAGCACTAAAGGATAAAAACAACTAGGGTTGCATAATTAAGCTTGAA
>NW_025873516.1:11027-18114 GCF_002878395.1 Capsicum annuum | reverse complement strand
CTTGTTTGTTTTTCCTCTTTTTCATTATAAAGTATGATTTCTATATTGTTGGGTGTTGATGATCATGTTGTTGATATTGGGTGATTCCGAAGATGGAATATTTATATGTTTTTATGAATTCATGATATCATATGAGTTGGAAACATGCAAATTTAGTTGTTCATGATGTATAATTTGACGATTTCACCTATGCTTAAGATGTGCATATAAGGTGTTTGATAAAATGCCTAAGGAACTAGAAATCATGCAATATATCTAAATTGTTACTAAGTGAAGGATTCATGATTGCCCTTGCGTTCCAATGACTTTTATGTTATTAATGTGCCTTGTAAATATTGTTGGAATACTCATGAACTAATCTTTTAAGATTATGCTATGTTGCAAATCCTACTTATGAACAAGATGTATGATAACCATGCAATCCACATAAACTTCCATGCTATTGGTTTGTGTTGGCAATATGATTATGCAATGAACATGATATTAAGATTTTACAAGTACTTCCATGTGATATGAAATCCTTTCCATGCAATACATTGTTGATAACCATGCTTAGTATGAGATCCCTACTTGTGATATTATAAATTATGGACTCTACTCTTATGATCAAGTCAGTCATGTGTGTCAGTTTCCTTCCATCGAGTCCTGGGGGTACTTGTACCCAAAAACTATAGTTGTGTGCCTAGATCCATGTCATGTTTCATGATATCCAAACTCAACCTATGATTCCATAGACTTCAGTTAGTCATGTGACTCAAGAAAACCTCATGATCTTAGTCAGTTGTCAGATATCAGTAACATTCCGCCATTAAACGAAATTTAGTAAGATTAAGTCATGCACAGTCAGTTATTCATGTCCAGTCCCTCCAGATGGGAGTAGAGGTTAGCACCGAGTGAACCCAAGGATGGAAACTCACCCGCCAGTTTAGGGTGTGATTCTTAGTAGCAATCCTTGTGTTCTAGAACTACGTAGATAGCGCAGGTTAAGAAATCCTAACCCGTCAGATTAGGGTTGATGGGGTGGTTTAACCCGTCAGTTTAGGGTTCCCACCGTTCTCATTGAGTACCCGCCAGATAAGGGTTACTCACGGGCTGTCCTTACCAGTGGCATGGCATTGACACCCCTCCAGTCGAGGCAGAGATTGGACCCTAGCTTAGCCATAACGGCATACATGGGGCATGTTGGTTAAACACTACTTCCCACAGTTTCAGTAAAAGAACTCAGGGCGTTCTTCAGATTTTAGTATATACAGGACTGTCAGATACGGTTGTCCATGTTATCAGTTTTAGTATCAGTCATGACAGTTATCAGTAAACCATGTATTAGCTTACAGGTCATGTTATCACGTATTCATGGTCCCAGTCTCTATATATGTGTGTTTGCACTCCTACGTTCATATGTCAGTGTTGTTTATACATGAAACCCTTTATGATCAGCCTACCTTCCTCGTATACTCAGTACTCCAGTTGTACTGACGCATTTGCACTATGGTGCTTTCTTTTCATGTTACACTATAGGTTCCGAGACACGACCTCTAGCCCAGCAGCAGCGGTAGCATTCCAGTCGCAGAGACTCAGTGAGTCCTCATTGATTCGAGGACAATATGATTTGATTAATTTATTTATTTCTTCAATTCAGTTTTACGGAGTTAGTTGGAGACATGTTCCTTCAACTCCTTATTCAGACAGTTTAGAGGCTTTCAGATTTTCTTTCAAATTTACTTTCAGATTTATGTTCAGATTGAGTTGGTTTGGGTATTTTCACCCACATGATTGTATTCAGTTGAACCTTATGGCCTTATAGTTCCATGTATTCCACATTATTATATCATGATTTGCAGTATATAGGTATAGATATCAGTCATGGGTTAGCTTATGGTCCCTCAGGGTCATGAGCACCGTGTAGCATTTCGGTTCAGCAAATCGAGGTGTTACAATTAGACTCAAGCAAGTAAGAAGAATTATAAAATTTTATTGATCTCAACAGTCATTGTATTGATCTTAAATAGGCCCTCGATGAGGCAAACTTTTCCTACATACACTTCTCCTTTACTAATTACAACCTTATCATAAACAAATACACATTTGAATCCATTTTTGGTCAGAAGTGATATAGAATTCAAGTTCTTTCTCAACTCTAGTACATGAAGGATGCTATTAAGTGTGAACACTTTGCCTGATGTCATCTTTAAGCAAAATTTTCCCATTCCTTAAACCTTTGCTGTTGTGGAGTTAGCCATATTAATTTTCTCCCCATCTTGAGTTGGAGCATGCAAATCAAATAACTCCTTGTTGGCACAGACATGATGGGTGGCATCGGAATTAATCCACTAATCTCTAGAATTACTCACCAAGTTGCATTCTGAAAGCAAGGCACATAGATTATCCACATCATTTTTGGATTCAGCAATGTTGGCTTGATCCTTCTTCTTACCTTTTTTGGGGGCATGACAATCTACAGACATATGGCCATCCTTGCCACAATTAAAGAACTTCCATTTGAATTTCTTCTTTGGGGGATTGCTTTGTTTTTCAAAAGCTTTCTTCCGTTTCTTTGAGTTGTTAGGGTCATCCTCTATAATGTTAGCTCCAATGATTATGGAATTCCCTTTTGACATACAAAACCTCACAATGAGGTCTTTAACTGACATCTCCTTCCTTTTATGCTTCAAGTAGTTTTTGAAGTCCTTCCACAAATGTGACAACTTTTCTATTATGACCGCTACTTGGAAAACCTTATTCACAATCAAACCTACAACAAAGATCATATGATTATCAATAACACACTTAACATGTTCAAATAAGGTATTTACTATATTCATACCTTTTGACAGGAGATCATGGATGATTACTTTCACTTCTTATACTCGAGAGACGCCAGTCTTACTGTTAATCACCTTACAGTCAAGGAACTTTGCAACAAAGAACTTTTTAGTTCCTGCATCCTCAGTTATATACTTTTTTTTTTAAAGCATTCTACAACTCTTTTGAGGTCTTCATACCGCTGTACACATTGTACAGGTCGTCTTGGAGGACACTCAATATATAATTCTTGCATAAGAAGTTTGAGTGTTTCCATTCTTCTATTACAATAAACAGCTCCTTATCCGGTGTCTCTTTGGGTAATTCAGGAGCATTTTTAGAAATGAACCTTTGAAGACTTAGAGTCGTCAAATAGAAAAATATCTTTTGCTTCCAACATTTGAAATTTACAACTAAAAATTTTCTGGGTTTCTCCGTAAGTGCCATTGCAGGTGAAAAATTTATATGGCTTGTCGTAGAAATATTTGTTGCTGCTACACTTGCCACTCCATCATTTACATGACTTTCGGTATTCATTTTGCTGTCACTATAAGAAAACCAACTTAGTACGTCAGAATACTAATTATAAAGTTTTAAAAACTTTAAACACCAACTTGTTTCTCGTTCACCGATGACATTTTGAAGTTCTTCTAATCGTCAATCGAATGAACATTAATTCGTGATGAAGTTTTTATATATTCAAATCACTATTAAGATTAAACAAATTAGTAAACAACAAGCTTTAATCTCTAGAAACCTCATAATATAGATTATGAATGTACTTTAATTATAAATGGTGAAAAAAAATATATTTCACCAAAAAAACACAATTTTTTTTCCAATGAATTCCTTAATATTGTTATTCGGAGTACAAAAATCTATATGTTTCAACCCAAACTTCAATACTAAGTTCAAGAAAAACTTTCAAGAACTACAATACAACAACTTCAAACACAAGTCCAAATGATTAATCAAATGAACTATCAAAATAAAGTGTTTATCAACTTTAAGAAGGAAGATAAAGCAGAAAATTATAGAATCAAGTGCACCGAATGCATGGTGTGTCCTTAAGAAATTTATTCCCCTCAAGTACCCGAGGTTATGGAATCTTTTCTCATAGGATAAAATAATTCTCTTTCTAAAAATAGCGGTACCTCAAATTTTCAGAAACTTTGAACACACTCAATGATTTCATGATCACACGAGAGTTTTTTAGAAGAAGAAGAAGATTGTATTTCTACTAAAAAAAAGAAAAATTCTTACCTGAGGGAAAATTCAGGTATTTATAGCCATCAAGGTGTTGTTTTATGAAGAGAAGCAATGGTTCAAAAAGGTGCACCCACTCATAAAGGTGCAATTCTTTCGAAAAGGTGCAAATCTTCCGAAAAGGTGCAATCCGTTGGAAAGGTCATATCCGTTCAATCCGAAAATGTTCCTATTCAAATTGCATCATTCTCTTGGTGTCTTTCTAGAAAAAATGCATATTCATTTTCCATTCACACCTCTTAGAAATCCAACAACTCCTATTCTTATCCTCGAATCCTAAGATTTAGATGATGAGAAATCCAACTTCTACAGCCACGCATGTGTTGGGTACATTCGTATTCGAGCAGCATATAGGACTAGCCTCCCATGGATTTATAGTCTAATCAATCAATAATTTGTTGATGCATAGATGAATCAGTGAGTTTAGAATGTCGGTGATATTATTAATATACTTTTACTTTTTAACATAGTTACATAAATGAAGTCGAAGGCAATTATTTCACTTGAATTAGCACCATCACAAGTTCAGATATCTGGAATTAATTCAGCAAAAGGCTAAGCATATGGCTTTACAATATTGATCTTTGTAAATATAAGTGAACAAGTTTCTTCACTGACCATCAACTGGTACAAAATAGGGGAAATAAAAGGTAAGCAGAAGCAGAAAGTTGCTCCAGGAACTCTTCAAAGATGTTGTTGCACTGCCAAAAATGGATTACCTTTGGAGGATCCTACACGCACCTCTCGGCATTTTTAAAAAGACCAAACAACTTCACCAGAAAATCTTTATTACCCAAAAAGAGGACCGATAAATGAAAACACCAAGCCCTTAGTTTGTATTTTCAACTTCTTTTTTAGCAAGATACAACTTAAGGATCTCAACAAGTTTCTCTGACTCTAATATAACATCCTTAACAGCTTTGTCTTCCAAGAATCTATTAGCGTAATTAACCAACCAGGGGTATTTGTTACATCAAATATTTCAATTCCTAAAAAAATTTTTATTGCTTTTATCCAACCTAAAGTTCACCCCAGAGCAATGTCTACGTAACCAATATTGTCTCCACCAAAAAAAGTTTTCCCTTGGCTACACTTAACAAATGCCTCTTCTAGAGGAACCAACGCTTCTTGTAGATTCTTCTATACTTCTAATTTTTCCTCCTTTCCTTGTGCTTTTCCTAGCTCAAACATCAAAGGTAATCACTATAATTCTTTTTCACATATTATCATTGAACTAAAGTCACAAGTTTATTTTTTATTGTATAAAAGTAATTGAATTTTACTCACTATAACAATACATTTACAAAGCTATTATTTGTCGTGTTAAAGTAGTTGAACTATGTAATGATATGCTGAAAAAATACAAATGACCGGAAGCTTAATTTTTTGGCTCAAAAAGTACATTTGATAGAAAAATAAAAGAAACAAAGGAGAATTTTGACTGAACATATTTTATAAGATAAAAAAAATTAGAAAATTATTTGTTTAAATGAAACAACGAAGGATAAAAAATGATCATTCATGTGGGATAGAACAACTTAAAACTATTCTTAATATAGTATGATATCCTGTTAGAGTACGTGCCCTACTGATCAGTGACTTTAACGTAAGAGTTTCCTATTGATGAAATGGGTTGCCTGACATGTTCCAAGGAAGCAGTAAAATAGAAAGTAAAGAACACAATGATTTTTACGTTGAAAACACCCGGCCCAAAAAGGTGTAAAAAACCACGACATGCACCTCTATAGGATTTAACCCGAACTTCACTAAATAACTCTAAGCCTCAACAATGACTGATTAAACTCTTGCAACCAACAAATAGGAATTATAAACTCAAATTCCTTTAACTTCATGACTAGAAATTATAAACTCTAATTCCTAACTACATACACACCTCCCAAGGTATGCGTTCCCAAAGTCTCTGAGTTTTTCCCAACTCAAAGACTAGCTCCTAGTTTAGTTTATAACACACTAAAACAAATATTAGATCAATATTTCAAACACAATGAACAACTCTAAAAATCTGCGCTAAAACTCTTATCTATATTCTATACTTAGGACCAGCTTCTTCATTGTGTTTCTTTAGTGATTGAGTGACACTTCATGAAGTCAATCTGCCGATTGTTCTTTTTTGCTTTTTAAGTGCGTAGTTTATTCTAACTGGTGTATTTTCTATTTAAGTACAACCTTTCAAAAAGTCATTCTTTATTTCAAACTCCCTCCTTAATCAGAACTCTCACTGCATAGAGTTCTATTTTAAGTGAGACTCCTTCAATTCCAACTCTTGTCTCCTTAGTGTTGTAGTCAAACTCCAACTCTCCAAAGAGTCCTTCAAATTGTATGTTTTGCATAGACTTCTTCAATTTTAAGAATCTTTCTCCTTCTATACATAGGACTCTTAAGGATATGCTCAGAAGTGAAACTCCTTCTTCACATAGGACTTCTTTTTCAACTCAACTTATTTTCCCTTATTATCAAGTGTTTGAACTAAATTTAACTTGTTCTATTCCACACGTGATCAGTAAGTTAAAGTTTTTAGTTGCACTGGATTAACTCATTCTAATTTGTAATTATTTACACCATAGACTGCACTCTCGAACTTGTCGGATTAGTGGAACACGTATATCAACTTGTTTCATTCATATTATCATTCATCAAAACTTCAAGGTTCCAAAAAATTCGCCCTTTTTGATGATGACAAACCTCTTATTTTTGTGCATTCAAATGTCTTTACCTGTAGGCACTAAGGTATAAAACACTAGAATGAAATAAGTTAGTCAATGGGTTATAAACATTGCACAACCCTCTTATCTTCCCCCCTTTTGGCATCATCGAAAACCATTTTAATGCAATAATATACTAGCCAAAGTAATTTGTTATGTTATTCATGGCTACTGGGGCTATCACTAAAATAATCAGACAAAGACTTTAGCCAACATAGTAATGTATTAAAGAGAGCTAAAATATGAGTTAATTTAGCAAAGATAACCATTCTATTCAATTGCCAGAACATGCTCCA
>NW_025873516.1:0-8027 GCF_002878395.1 Capsicum annuum | reverse complement strand
AACACTAAAACTTGATGGATTCAAAAACTCTTAGCTTGTATTACCTTAAGTGACTCATATGAACATGCTTAATGCATCATAAGCTATCCTATCACTAGGATATTCATTGTAATTCATGTGCTCAAGTATGAATTATAGGATAGGAGATTTCATACATAAGAATACTTATTCACTTCCTAGCTTAGAAACATGCGAGGTATTATAATATCTCTTCCTTGGGAACATTCGTCCTCGAATAAGAATTTACTGAGAAGTGATACAAGACAATAGAACCTGAACTGAACATGAAGAACTAAAACTTGATCTCATGACTGACATGCTAAACATACTGAACTCGTGCATATCTGATGGACGGGCAACTGGCACATGAATGCATGACTGAGCATAAAACGGTTAATAGGTACCAAGTTTATACTGGAAACATGAACATGAAACTTAATAAGCTTAAGAAGAACTGTTGCCTTGAGCTTGATCTGAATTGGCGGGGAAGAGTTGAGGATACTTGGTTTGCATATCTATTTCTGCTTCCCAAGTTTCTCCCTAATAAGACTGATTTCACCAAAGAACCTTGACTAGAGGGACTTCTTTGCTCCTCAATCTACAAGTCTGATAATCTAAGATTTCGAATCAAATCTCTTCATAGGAGAGACTATTCTGACTGTCGATGCTCTGAATAGAGACAACAACTACTGGGTCACCTATGTACTTCTGTAGCAAAGAGACATGGAAGACTGGATGGACTGAGGCTAGATCTGAAGGCAACTCAAGCTCATAAGCTACCTTGCCAAAGTGACAAAGAATTCTGAAAGGACTGACATATCAGGGACTGAGTTTCTCTTTTCTTGTCGAACCTCTTCACTCCCTTCATGGGAGAGATCTTAAGATAGACATAGTAATTGACCTCAAACTCGAGATCCTTTCTACGAACATCTACATAGGACTTCTGTCAGCTCTGGGCAGCCTGGAGTCTCTCTCTGATCAACTAAACTTTCTCTAAGGCGTCGAATACTAAGTCGGGATATATGATTGAGGCCTCACTAACTTCGAACCAACCAATCGGAGATCTACATCTCCTACCATAGAGAGCTTCGAATGGAGCCATCTGAATATTAGAATGATAGCTATTATTGTATGCAAACTTAATCAAAGGCAAGTGGTCATCCCAACTTCCCTTGAAGTCAATTGCACACGCCCTTAGCATATCTTCAAGAGTCTGAATGGTCCTCTCTGCTTGACCATCTGTCTAAGGATGAAATATTGTGCTGAGATAGACTTGGGTACCGAGACCCTTTTGGAATGCTTTCCAAAAGTGAGAAGTGAACTGGGTACCTCTGTCTGAGATGATAGATAGTGGAACACCATGTAATCTGACTAAATCCCTGATATAGAGTTTGGCACAATCCTCGGTGGAATAATAAGTACAAACAGGAAGGAAATAAGCTGACTTGGTCATTCTATCTATAATGACCCAGACTGAATCATGCTGATGATGAGTTCTAGGCAAACCCATCACGAAGTCCATGTTAACTTCTTCCTACTTCCAAGTAGGAATGGTGAACTCTTGCATGGAACCACTAGGTTTCTGATGCTCAATATTAACTTGCTGACATGTAGAGCACTTAGCCACAAACTCCGCAATATATCTCTTTATGCCACTCCACCAATAGATCTCCCACATGTCGTGGTACATCTTAGTGGCCCCTGGATGAATAGAGTATCGCGCACCATGCGCTTCTGCAAGTATTCGCTGCCTCAATTCATCTACACCTGGAACACATAGACAACCCTGACAACGAAGAACACTATCTCCCCCTTGGGAGAAAACCTCGACTTTCTGATTCTGAACTGACTCTTTGAGCTTGACAAGGCTAGGATCCCTATCTTGTTTCTCTTTCACCTCAGAAACTAGAGATGACTCTGAACTACTATGAACACATATACTACCCTCTGAAGAATCAACAAAGCAAACGCCTAGTCTGGCAAGTTGATGGATCTCCTGGGCTATTTTTTTCTTACTATCCTCAATGTGAGAAATGCTACCCATGGAGAAGCGACTGAGAGCGTCGGCTACAATATTGGCCTTGCCCGAATGATAAAGAACACTCATGTCATAATCCTTCAAGAGCTCTAACCACCTTCTCTGGCGAAGATTGAGATCTTTCTGGGAAAAGACATACTGGAGGCTTTTATGGTCTATGAAGACATCTACATGAACTCCATAGAGATAATGTCTCTAAATCTTCAAAGCAAAAATTACTGCTGCTAACTTAAGATCATGAGTAGGATAATTCTTCTTATGTGGCTTTAACTATCTGGAGGCATAGGCTATGACCTTACCATGATGCATTAGGACATAACCTAAACCCACTCTGGATGCATCACAATAGACTAAAACCATCTGAACCATCTGGAATAGCTAGAACTGGAGCGGAGATGAGTCGAGTCTTCAACTCTTGAAAGCTCTTCTCGCATGAATCTAACCACTAAAACTTAATCTTCTTCTGAGTCAATCTGGACATGGGAGATGAAATAGAAGAAAATACCTCAACAAACCATCTGTAATAGCCAGCCAAACCCAAGAAACTCCTAATATCTGATGTAGATACGGGTCTGGGCCAGTTTCTTACTGCCTCAGTTTTCTGAGGATCTACTCTAATTCCATCACCGAAAATAATATGGCCAAGGAATGCTACTGATCTTAGCCAAAATTTGCACTTGCTGAACTTAGCGAATAACTGGTGATCCCTGAGAGTCTAAAGAACAATCCTGAGATGGTCTGCATGATCACGCTCTGTGCGAGAATAGACCAGAATATCATCTATAAATACTAGGACAAATATGTCCAAGTAATGCTTGAACACACGGTTCATCAAATCCATAAAAGCTGTAGGGGAATTGGTAAGACCAAATGACATGACTAAAAATTCAAAGTGACCATACTGAGTACGGAAAGCTGTCTTTGAAATATTACATTCTCTAACTCTAAGCTGATGATAGCCTGATCTGAGGTCTATCTTGGAGAAGTAACTGGCACCCTGAAGTTGGTCGGATAGATCACCAATACTGGGAAGAGAATATATATTCTTTACCATAACCTTGTTGAGTTGACAGTAATCAATACACATCCTGAGAGAACCGTCTTTCTTGCGCACGAATAATACTGGCGCACCCCATGGGGAAATGCTGGGTCTGATGAATCCCTTATATAAGAGATCCTTCAACTAGTCATTCAGTTTCTTGAGTTCTGTTGGTGCCATTCTGTATGGTAGAATAGAAATAGGTTGAGTATCCGAAAGAAGGTCTATGCCGAAGTCTATATCCTTTTTAGGAGGAATGCCTGGAAGATCTTCGGGAAAGAATGCTTGGAAGATCTTTGGGAAAGACATTTGAGTATTCATTAACAACAGGTACTATTTTGAGGCTGGGAGATTCAGAACTGGAATCTTTAACATGCACAAGATGATACATACACCCCTTAGAAATCATTTTCCTTTCTTGAAGGTAGGAAACAAGTTGACCCCTGAACGCTAAAATGCTACCCTTCCACTCTAGGACGGGCTCATACGGGAACTGAAAATGAACTATCCTATTTCTGCAGTCGAATGTCGCATAGCAGGAATGAAGCCAATCCATGCCAAGAATGACATCAAAATTAGTCATCTTTAACTCCACTAAATTGCTGACATAGCTTTCTGAGATATCATAACCGGGCAGTTCCTGTATACCCGCTGGGCTATGATGGTTTTACCCACTGGGGTAGAGACTAGGAAGGTCTCTGCTAGGACTTCGAAACTGATTCCAAAATCGCTTGCTATGTATGGAGTAACAAAAGACAAAGATGCACCTGGGTCTAGCAAAGTATAAACATGAACATAGAAAATCTGTAACGTACCAGTAATGACATCAGGAGAATTTTCCTAATCCTGTTGGGACTGAAGAGCATAGAGTCTGTTTGGGCGTTGCCCACTGGTAGCACTGGAAATGGTACCCTACTGGTTCGGGCGACTGGACTGAGCTGTAGAATTATTTTGCTGACCCTGAAGACTTGACTGCAGACACTCCCTAATCCCGTGGCCTGGCTTTCCATAACTAAAATAGACATCACTACCGGCTCTGCAAATGCCCTTGTGGTTCTTACCACAAGTCTGACAAAGAGGATTCGTTCGGGCACTACTAACACTGCCCTAAGATTTAAAGCCTGGCGCTTTGTTTCTATTGCCGTCTATGAACTTTGGCACTAGAGTACTGGTAGAGAAAGGAGCTGGAACGGCTGACTTGGAGCAAAACTATGAATGGTTTCCTCTATCTGACTTGGGGTGAGCAAAGTTGAAATTACCTGACCTTGCTCTCTTGTTCTGCCTCTCCTTAGCCTTAAACTTTTTCTCTTCTACTTGCTGGTCATAGGTCATGAGTCTTGCTAAGGTCATATCATCGATCAGCATCGCATACCTATACTCATTTACCACGTTATTAGTGACCCCTGACATGAACTTGCTCATCTTAGCTCTTTTGTTTGCAACCACATGAGGAGCATACCTGGCTAGCTGAGTAAACCTGAGAGAATACTCCCTAATCGTTATATTCCCCTGCCTGAGGTTGATGAAATCAAGAACTTTAGCTTCCCTCAGCTCTTGGGGAAAGAATCTGTTTAAGAAGGCCGTGACAAATTCCTCCCACTCGATAGGGCCTGTATTATCTAACCTCTAAGACTTCCACTATTTGTACCAATCATGAGCAATATCCTGTAACTGGTTGGAGGCTAACTCAACACTCTCAATAGAAGTAATACCCATGATGTCGATGACCTTCTGGACTTGGTCAATGAACTCCTGAGGGTCCTCATTAGACTTAGACCCATGGAAAGATGGAGGGTTCATCCGGGTGAAGTCCCAAACCTTAGCTGCTTTGGGAGTGGCCACTGGATTGGCCAGAATGACTTATGGCTACTCATTCTGTGCAGCCATGGACTGAGCAAGTATGGTAAATGCGGCTCTAAACTCCGCATGGGAAACATGTTCTCCCAAAGGATCTTCAGGCTGAGGAGCTGGCTGGTTTCTTCTCTTTGGGGCCATGGTCTGGAATAAGAGAAGAATGGATTAGACTGAGATTTTAACTTGTAATTATGCTCACTAGCATGACATGAATAATGAAGAAAGGGTACTGTTCCTAAAACATCTTATATCCTTCCGCACATAAATGTGACGTGCAACACACCCATGTACAAGACTCTACTAGATACGGCTTTCAGACTTCCTAGGACTCTATTGAACCTTAGGCTCTGATTCTAAGTTTGTAACACCCTGATTCACTGAACTGGAATGCTACACGGTGCTCATGACCCTGAAGGACCACAAGCTAACCCATGACTGATATCTGTACCTATATACTACAAATCATGATATAATAATATGGAATACATGGAACTATAAGGCCATAAGGTTCAACTGAATACAATCATATAGGTGAAAATATCCAAAACAACTCAATCTGAACGTAAATCTGAAAGCAAATCTGAAAGCCTCTAAACTGTCTGAATAAGGAGTTGAAGGAACATGTCTCCAACTAACTCCATAAAACTAAACTGAAGAAATAAATAAATCAAATCAAATCATATTGTCTTCAAATCAATGAGGACTCACTGAGTCTCTGCGACTGGAATGCTACCGCTACTGTTGGGCTGGAGCTAGTGTCTCAGAACCTATGGTGTAACATAAAAGAAAGTACCATAGCACAAATGCGTCAGTACAACTGGAGTACTGAGTATACGAGGCAGGTAGGCTGATCATAAAGGGTTTCATGTATGAACAACACTGACATATGAACGTGGGAGTGCAAACACACGTATATAGAAACTGGGACCATAAATACGTGATAGCATGACCTATAAGCTAATACATGGTTTACTGATAACTGTCATGACTGATACTGAAACTGATAACATAGATGACTGTATATGACAGTCCTGTATATACTAAAATCTGAAGAAAGCCCTGAGTTCTTTTACTGAAACTGATACTGAAACTATGGGAAATAGTGTTTAACCGACATGCCCGATGTATATCGTTATGGCTAAGCTGGGGTCCAATCTCTGCCCCGACTGGAGGGGTTTCAATATCGTGCCATGGGTAAGGACAGCCTGTGAGTGACCCTTATATGGCGGGTACTCAATGAGAACGGTGGGAACCCTAAACTGATGGGTTAATCCACCTCATCAACCCTAATTTGATGGGTTAAGATGTCTCAACCTACGCTGGCTACGTAGTTCTGGAATACAAGGATTGCTACTAAGAATCACACCCTAAACTGGCGGGTGAGTTTCCATCCTTGGGTTCACTCGGTGCTAACCTCTAGTCCCATCTGGAGGGACTGGACATGAATAACTGACTGTGCATGACTTAATCTTACTGGATTTCGTTGACTGGCATAATGTTACTGATATTTGACAACTGACTAAGATCATGAGATTTTCTTGAGTCACATATCTGACTGAAGTCTATAGAATCATAGATTGAGTTCGGATATCATGAAACATGACATGGATCTAGGCACACAGCTATATTTTTTGGGTACAAGTACCCCCAGGACTCGATGGAAGGAAACTGACACACATGACTGACTTGATCATAAGAGTAGAGTCCATAATTTATAATATCACAAGTAGGGATCTCATACTAAGCATGGTTATCAACAATGTATTGCATGGAAAGGATTTCATATCACATGGAAGTACTTGTAAAATCTTAATATCATGTTCATTGCATAATCATATTGCCAACACAAACCAATAGCATGGAAGTTTATGTGGATTGCATGGTTATCATACATCTTGTTCATAAGTAGGATTTGCAACATAGCATAATCTTAAAAGATTAGTTCATGAGTATTCCAACAATATTTACAAGGCACATTAATAACATAAAAGTCATTGGAACGCAAGGGCAATCATGAATCCTTCACTTAGTAACAATTTAGATATATTGCATGATTTCTAGTTCCTTAGGCATTTTATCAAACACCTTATATGCACATCTTAAGCATAGGTGAAATCGTCAAATTATACATCATGAACAACTAAATTTGCATGTTTCCAACTCATATGATATCATGAATTCATAAAAACATATAAATATTCCATCTTCGGAATCACCCAATATCAACAACATGATCATCAACACCCAACAATATAGAAATCATACTTTATAATGAAAAAGAGGAAAAACAAACAAGCATCAACATGGGTATGATCATATCACCATAATCAACCAAGCTTTTGTATTTTAAAGATTGATTCTTGAACTCCACGAATGAAAGAAATCCATGAATGAACACTACGCATACCTTAGAAGGAAGATTCTTGATGATTGACGGAGGAATTTCCTTGAAATCGGATCTTCAAGCTTAATTATGCAACCCTAGTTGTTTTTATCCTTTAGTGCTCTTGGATGATGAGCTTTGAGATGAAAATAGGGTTGCAGTATGTTTAAAATGGGCCTAACCAACCGCCTATGCTTACTATCTCTCACGAAAATGGGCATAACTTTTTGCTCGGGTATTGAATTAAGGCGAAATTTGTATCATTGGAAAGATAATTCAATTCTCTACAATTTGGTGGGTATAAATCATCAAAAATACCACATTAAAATTGAGTTATACTCCTTCAAATATGACCCTTGAAAAATCAAACACTAAAACTTGATGGATTCAAAAACTCTTAGCTTGTATTACCTTAAGTGACTCATATGAACATGCTTAATGCATCATAAGCTATCCTATCACTAGGATATTCATTGTAATTCATGTACTCAAGTATGAATCACAGAATAGGAGATTTCATACGTAGGAATACTTATTCACTTCCTAGCTTAGAAACATGCGGGGTATTACACTATTGAATTGTGGCATGAACAGTTAGAACATGTCAATTATAAAATATTGCAAAAGTTGATTAACTTAGAAGTTTTTCCAAACATTAAGTGAAAAAAATCAAAGTATCAAACATGTGTGGAATCAAAGTATGCTAAAGATCT
>NW_025873515.1:0-1114 GCF_002878395.1 Capsicum annuum | reverse complement strand
CATAACCACTCCACTCTTTAACATGTACTTGTGTGTCCAGATTCGAGCATTGTCACTGCTGCATACATACATTGGGTACCATGACATATGAGACTTCTTTTTAGCTAAATAAAGTTCATACGTTGTTTATGTCCTACATGTTTCACTAATTGTACAACCCACTCTTTTCATTATGATATGATGTTACATGGACACATACTTGTCATTTGTCATGCTTATAGTCTCATAGCTCAAATGTTACGACCACCAAAGATTCATCTCAAAAGTAATAAGAAGATATATGTATACAGTTGCTTCTGTTGGGTGGTATCCCAGGGGTGAAAGAATCACCTAGCATGGGTCAATCCCAGTATTACAGGGGGTATCCCAGGGGTGAAAGGAAAGCCTAGCATGGGTCGATCCTGATATAGAATTACCACTGATCAGCTGGTCATTGGTATTACATGCTGTGCACAGATTATTCAAGTAATAAGAGTAAAGTAACATAATTGTTATAAGATACATGACTTCACAATATTCATAAAGGTGGTCTTTTACCCTACAGCAGTACATGGTTTCATTTGAGTTTTTATCTCATATATAGTACATGTTGCCTTACATATTCAGTACATTATTTCGTACTGACGTCCCTCTTGGGGGACCTGCATTCCATGCTGCAGGTACAGAAGCTAATAAACCTCCCTAGTAAGAGTACAGGATATCAACCGCAGTCACTAAGCTCCAGGTTACTTCGGGGCTTTGAGTCTTATCATATCTTTTTGCATTGTATAGTATCTTATCATGAGGCGGGGCCTGTCCCGACCCTTATAAGATAACGTTTCTTGTCTAGAGGCTTTGTAGACTACATAAAGTCTAGTATGGTCATGTATCGTATCGTAGACATTGTGGCTCCAACGGCCTAGTCATATAATATCTTTTGGCTTGCTAGTCCTATTTATCTTTTGAGGGCATGTTTAGTATGAAAGGAACTTATAATGTTCATAGGTAATATATTGCTACAGGTTGGTTCTCCCGAGCCTTACCGGCAACGGGTGCCAGTCCGCCTTAATAGGATTTGGGGCGTGACAATAACTAACCCTTTTCCTAGATCCCAAATTAGCTATCTTTTTCTCGG
>NW_025873514.1:463-2749 GCF_002878395.1 Capsicum annuum | reverse complement strand
CCAGGATTGATGATCTATTTGACCAACTTCAGGGTGCCAGTTACTTCTCCAAGATAGACCTCAGATCAAGCTATCATCAGCTCAGAGTTAGAGAATATGACATTTTGAAGATAACTTTTCGTACTCAGAAACCTAGTGGTTCCATGCAAGAGTTCACCATTCCTAATTAGAAGTGAGAATAGTTAACATGGACTTCGTGATAGGTTTTCCTAGAACTCATCATTAGCATGATTCAGTCTGGGTCATTATAGATAGAATGACCAAGTCAGCTCATTTCCTTCCTGTTCGTACTTCTTATTCCGTCGAGGATTATGCGAAACTCTATATCAGGGAGTTAGTCAGGTTACACGGTGTTCCACTATCTATCATCTAGGACAGAGGTACCCAGTTCACTTCTCACTTTTGGAAAGTATTCCAAAAGGGTCTCGGTACCCAAGTCCATCTCAGCACAACATTTCATCCTTAGACAGATGGTCGAGTAGAGAGGACCATTCAGACTCTTGAAGATCTGCTAAGGGCATATGCAATTGACTTCAAGGGAAGCTGGGATGACCACTTGCCTTTGATTGAATTTGCATACAACAATAGCTATAATTCTAGTATTCAGATGGCTCCATTTGAAGCTCTCTATGGTAGGAGATGTAGATCTCTGATTGGTTGGTTAGAAGTTAGTGAGGCCTTAGTCATAGGTCCTGACTTAGTATTCGATGCCTTAGAGAAAGTTCAGTTGATCAGAGAGAGACTCCGGGCTGCTTAGAGCCAATAAAAGTCCTATGCTGATATTTGTAGAAAGGATCTCGAGTTCGAGGTCAATGACTATGTCTATCTTAAGATCTCTCCCATGAAGGGAGTGAAGAGGTTCGGCAAGAAAGGGAAACTCAGTCCCCGGTATGTCGGTCCCTTCGGAATTCTTTGTCGCTTCGGCAAGGTAGCTTATGAGCTTGAGTTGCCTTCAGATCTAGCCTCAGTCCATCCAGTCTTCCATGTCTCTTTGCTAAAGAAGTGTATAGGTGGCCCAGCAGTTGTTGTCCCTATTCAAAGCATCGACATTCAGAACAACCTCTCTTATGAAGAGATTCTAGTCAAAATCTTAGATTATCAGACTCGTAGATTGAGGAACAAAGAAGTCCCTCTAGTCAAGGTTCTTTGGAGAAATCAGTCTCATGAGGGAGCTACTTGGGAAGCAGAAGTAGATATATGTACCAAGTATCCTCACCTCTTCCCCGCCAATTCAGATCAAGCTCAAGGTAACAGTTCTCTTTAATCTTCTTAAGTTTCATGTTCATGTTTCCAGTATAAACTTGGTACCTATTAACCGTTTCATACTCAATCATGCATTCATGTATCAGTTGTCCGTGCATCAGATATGCACGAGTTCAGTATGTTTGGCATGTCAGTCATGAGATCAAGTTTCAGTTCTTCATGTTCAGTTTAGGTTCTATTGTCTTGTATCCTTTCTCAATAAATTCTCATTCGAGGACGAATGCTCCCAAGGGGGAAATATTGTAATACCCCGTATGTTTCTAATCCTGTGATTCATACTTGAGCACATGACTTACAATGAATATCCTAGTGATAGGATAGCTTATGATCCATTAATCATGTTCATATGAGTCACTTAAGTTAATACAACCTAAGAGTTTTTAAATCCATCAAGTTTTAGTGTTCAATTTTGCAAGGGTCATATTTGAACAATTATAACTCGATGTTAATATGTTATTTTGGCTGATTTAGACCCACCGAATTGTAGAAAATCGAATTATCTTTCCAACAATACAAATTTTGCCTTAATCCAATACCTAAGCGAAAAGTTATGCCCATTTTCGTGAGAGACAGTAAGCATAGGCGATTGGTTAGGCGCCGCCCAACCCAGGCATAGGCGATTACTTGGGCTCCGCCTAAGTCAATTCCAGGTGTCAAAAACACTTTGTCTTGAGTTGTTTTAAAGGTAATTAAGTCTTTAAATACTCCTTACACGTCCCTAAACCTAACCCTATGGAATATATAGCTTCTAAACATATTGCAACCCTATTTCATCTCAAAGATCATCATCCAAGAGCACTAAAGGAGAAAAAAACTAGGGTTGCATAAGGAAGCTTGAAGATCTGATTTCAAGGAAATTCCTCCATCAACCATCAAGAATCTTTCTTCTAAGGTATGCATAGTGTTCATCCACGGATTCTTTTCGTTCGTGGAGTTCAAGAATCAATCTTTAAAATACAAAAGCTTGGTTGATTGCGGTGATATGATCATACCCATGTTGATGCTTATTTGTTTTCCTCTTTT
>NW_025873514.1:0-363 GCF_002878395.1 Capsicum annuum | reverse complement strand
CAACAATATAGAAATCATACTTTATAATGATTTCTATATTGTTGGGTGTTGATGATCATGTTGTTGATATTGGGTGATTCCCAAGATGGAATCTTTATATGTTTTTTTGTGAATTCATGATATCATATGAGTTAGAAACATATAAATTTGGTTGTTCATGATGTATAATTTGATGAATTTACCTATGCTTAAGGAACTAGAAACCATGCAATATAGCTAAATTGTAACTAATTGAAGGATTCATGATATGCCCCCTGAACGGGCCTCGATGCGTGTATTCACATGAATTGAAGATACCATAAGAGTAGGGAATTCCCGAGTACCCTTTGCTCTCTATGATTCATATGTTCATATGTACCTAAA